>NC_039290.1:10336113-10445449 GCF_003368295.1 Carassius auratus
TCATTATAAATCTAGATTTTTTTTTTTTTCAGTTTTAGTAATTTAGGTACTTAAAGCACACTATAACCTATTTTATTTCAGCTATTGCAAATGCAAATGCAAAAAAAAAGAATATATATATATATATATATATATATATATATTTGATTGGAATGTTAAAAATCAAAATCTTTCTACACAAAATTAAATCAAAGTTGTAAAAATTACTTTAAATGTAATTAAATATAATTATAATGTAATATATATATAGTAACTGGATGCCCCACATATGCAATGTGATTGGGTCATATGACAAACAGTGATATTTTAGTATTATTTTTATATTATTATAGTATTTATTAATATTTAATATTTTAATTTTTTGTATTTCTTTTGTAAATTCTTTTAATTTATTACATTTCTATTAGAAATATATATTTTTTACAAAATATTTTGGCTTGTATATTAATAAAAAATATTTTTAAAATCTAATATTTATATATATATATATATATATATATATATATATATATATATATATATATATATATATATTGGCTATAATAGGCTATATATTAGATAGAGGTTAAGATAAGAATTGCGAGAAAGAAAAACTTTTTACCATTTAATTACCATGATTTTTTTTCATTTTATTTTATTAATTTATTTTATTTAAGTGATCAAAGCAACATTACTCTGGCTCCTTTTCCTCTTCTTTTTTTTCTCTTTTCTCATTTTCATATGGCGAAAACATTTTTAATAGTTTTAGTTTTAGGTGACAATATCAACACTGCTGATGACAATGTGGCATGCTGTTCTTTCACTTGCTACTTATGAACCAATAACAATCTGTTAACAGTTTACTGTGCATTATTCAGTAAAAACGAAGCATGTATTTGATTCTGAACCTAGCCGTTATTTGTGTGTGGTGTAAGATCTGTTCTCTTCAAAGCCTGACCTCAGGAGATGCTTCTGGCCGGCTGAACTCGTCAGTGTTTGTGTTTCATAAGCACACTGTTATCTGAGCGTGGATCGGATGTTTCAAACGCTGCCCCTCTGATTCAAGGCTCTGATGGTTTTTTCCCTGCTGGAAAGAGTTTGATAAATACTGTTGTTAATCCCTCATATCTCATGTTAATATTAGTTTTATTGCTCCCAGATTAAAACATTTCAGGCAGCATAAATCCAGAAACGTCGGTGGATCTGTTTGTCATTACGGTTATAGTCGTAGCACAGTGTGCTTCAGATATCTGTGTTTAAGACAGCGAGAGTGATGCAAGTCATCGTCCCGTGTGATGAGGCATTGACGATGAGAATGAGATCAATTGGGGGTTTTCTGTTTTTGCAAGAAACTTTTGTGATTTTTTGGCCATTTCTGATTATTTCATGATTGTGTCTCTTCTTCAATGCAAGACTTTTAATTAATTAAATTGTAAAAATTGTAAATAATTTAAATAAATAATTTAACCATGAACATAATGTGTTTTTTATTATTTATATATGTATATATATATATATATATATATATATATATATATATATATATATATATATATATATATATATATATATATATATATAGTAAAAGTAAATATTAAACTGTTTTGTTTAGTTTTTAATATTACTTTTTTAAATGGCGTAATATTAATAAATTAATTAAATTAACTGTGTTAAAGGAAATCAAACACATTATTAATTCAATAATAACTGTTTGTTCTTGACTGCTTGCATTTCCTGTTATTTTTGTATTATTTTGTATTTATTTATATTTTGACTAGACTTTTTAAAATGTTAAATATGATATATTTTTTATATTTAGTTTTATATTTTAGTTATGTAATAATTTTGTTTTCAACATTTTTATTATAAATATATATATATATATATATATATATATATAAATTTTATTTTTTTATTTATTTATCTTTATTTATTTACATTTTCAGTAATTTCACTGTATTCTATTTCTCATTTATTTATTTATTTTCACAGTTTTTTTAAAAAAAAGTTGACTGCTAGTTCTAATGCATATATATTTAATTTAATATTTAATTTTTTATATATATATTTATATATATATATATTTTATGTGACCATAACAAACATAAGAATCATGAACTTTTAAATTATTATATTATTGAATATTAATATTACTGACATATTAACTTTTTAATCTGAATATCATTTTTAAAATAAGTTGTTAGCTTTTGTATTTTGCGTGTAACTGTTTGTCATGGTTTCTTAAATTTTACGAAAGTTACAAAAAGAATTTATAATTTTGTAAATTGATTAACCTCAAGGAATTCAGCAAGGAAATGCATTGGTGTGAATCCATGTCTAGTTTCTCCCGTGTGCTCGTTATGTCAGTGATCTTTGTGCTTTGCTGCGCAGATGTTTTGTTGATGTTTGTTTTGACCAGTCATCATGACTCGCTGCACGGTGATGTCTGGTTGTCCTCACAAACACTTTCTTAAATAAGAGCTGAAGTCTCTCAGACGCATGCAGAGCCAGTGGAGAATGAAACGGGAGGAAGTGAAGGCTGTTCGCCGCCCGAGGCTGAGCACTCATTTCATGGGAAGTGCTTTCGAATCAAACAGACGAACGCTGACTGGGTGAAGCTGGAGAAAAGTCTTTCTGCTGCGTCTCTGATGCAGGATTGGGGTCGAGTGTGTCACGGGCGGCAGGGAAAATGTGTCCTGCAGCTTTTGTTGTGGCTGTCAAAGGTTGTGAGTCTAATCAAGCACTACAGCGTAAAACCTGAACTCTACCTTCAGCTCAAAAATCCACTGCAAGCTCAGAAAATAAGAAGAAATAAAGGTGCTCCTTGCAGAAATCAAATGCTCGTTAATTCCCATCGATTTTTGATTTGTCGGAAATACCTTTCGCTAGGCTTAGAATAAAATTAGCATTTATGCATATGCCTGACTTTTATCCAAAGCGTCCACTATATGTTGATGGCATGCATTTTTAATAGTTAGTGCATGTTAATTTTGCTGGGAAGTGCACCCATGTTAATTAATAATCTTTCTTTAATTATGTTTTAAACAATAACCAACATTAGAGAACGATCATGCAAATATGTTGTTAAATTATTGAAATATTAATATAATTTAATATTAATATTGCATAAATATTAACTTTTTAACATTACTTACTTAATATAATAATAATTTAATATTTGTATAATATTAATAAAATTCTATACATTTTATTTGGACATTTTTATGTAATAAAATTATGCAAATAATAATATTAACGTATCTGATTTGAAAGGAAATCAGTCATTTTAATATTAATTTGACTTAACATTATTACTAATTTAATATTTGTTAATATTAAGATTTGAATATCTGAATGATATTAATAAAAGTAAAGAAAAATTTGTTTAAAATCGTAATACATAAATGTTTCTTTAATTCAAACATTTCTATTAATGAATAATAATAATAATAATAATAATGACGACGACCATTAGTGAGCTATGAACATGCAAATGTGTTGTTAAATTAAAATATAATTTTTTATATTATTGTAATATTTGTACGTGATTATTTAATTAAATTATTTAATGTATTATATATTTATATAATATAAAATAATATTATACAAATATTCCTATTTATTAATTAATAATATTTTTGTATGTTTATAATTTGATATGAATTTAAAAACTATCAATTAAATATAAACATTTTATTATTTAGTAATATTAATATTTAAACAATTCATATAGATTTCTCAAAATTAAAATAATATGATATTTTATTTGTGAGAATATAAATGTGTGATATGTTCTCTTATGCATTCGTTTGCTTGATTCTGTGATGCTCATGTTAAAGCAGAGTCCAGTTCTGAGCGTGTAGTGTAGTGTGTGTAGAGTAATTACAGCTCTACAGAGTTTCATTCACACACTCGGATGGGTTTAGTATGTTACGAGTCTTTCTCTCTTTCTCACACCTGCTCAGTACAAAGAGCTTTTAACGTTCATCAATGTCAGCCCATGTGTTTGTGTTGCAGTGGTCTGGCAAATGTTTACTTAGTAATAAAAAACTGCTTCCTTCGTCTTAACGTGGTTTTTTTGAGTGTCAGGTGATGCAGACGGATGACTTACATGAGTATGAACACACACACACACACACACACACACACACACACACACACACACACACACACAAACACGCACATTGTAATAGACACACACACAAACACGCGCACTGTAATAGACACACACAAACACTGTAATAGACACACACACACAGATGAACACTGTAATACACACACACGCACACTGTAATACACACACACACGCACAGATGAACACTGTAATACACACACACACACGCACACTGTAATAGACACACACACACACACACATTGTAATACACACACACGCACACTGTAATAGACACACACACACACACACATTGTAATACACACACGCACACTGTAATAGACAAACACACAAACGCACGCACACACACACACACACACACACACACACACTGTTATAGACACACAGTTCTGGAGTGTGTTGTTAAGTGGATGTGTTTCCATCGTAGCAGGATTGTAAAGATATTTAGAGACATTTTGTTCTTATTTTGTGTTTTTTGGTGATTTCATGTTGATGTTAATTCTGATTAAAGCGTCTGTGCGTTTGCAATATGAAACAGCGATTGTGGTAATTGTGTTTTGAGTGAATTAGTATTAATATAGTATTAAAATCTGGTATAATTCCCTCTGCATCATTTGAACTACACCGATGATCCTTCAAAGCATGTGTCTTGTTGAGGAGAGGTCTACTTTCACTTTTATTAGCAATATGATTTATGATTTCACTTAGTGGACACTGAAGCTGACTGATTCGCTTTGAAAAAGGGATGCAGTCCATAAACGAATTACATTATGACAAACGTTTCTGTACCGGGACATTTAATACAAGATCTAAATCAGTTTGATTTCATTTTGCAATCCAATTTGAGGTGATTCAAGCTATTTTAGTAATAGTAATAATAATAATATTATATTATATAATAATGATATATATAAGTGTGTTTGTGTGAAAAATTCAAGTTAAAACATTAATTAAACAATGCAAAGACATTACAAATAATGTATTATTCCAAAAACAAATCACACAAATTAACAGTTTTATATTTCTTACAATAATTTTGATAATAAGATCGAAAGGTTGATCTTGACATGCAGTAAAAAAAATTAAATGTGCACTTTACTATTGATTATGAGAACTTATTTTAGATACTAGTTTATATAACATGTTTATTAGTTTTGTCTATTAAAAAAAATAAAAATAAATAAAACATCTGTTCCATTAATGCTTTAAAAAGTCCCCGGGAAACACACTGTGCTCTGTAGACTGGTCTTAATATAGCAGGCGTTTTACAGTATTCACTTCATAAATGATATTTGATATGCTTCATGAGCGAGTGTTGGGCTTTAATTGTTCACAGGTAGCAGTAATTACTTCATGAACAAAAAAACTCTTCCAGAAAGGTGCTAAAAACATGTAGATTACTCCGTCAGATCCTTGTGATTGTTGGCAAAACAATCTGAGACCCAGATCTGAGATTCCTGAAGGGATAACTTTGATATCGCTGTGATGTTTTTGCCTTTCTTTGTATGAAAAAATAATAATATGCTGCAGAGTTTCCAAAGAGAAGAACAGAGCTGCTCTGAGATCAGTTAAAGGAAAAGCCATTGTTGGATCATAAAATATTGTGGCTAATATGATTACATTTTTACCTACCAATCAGCTTAATTTATTATACTACAGTGTTTAAATGCATTCACTAGATTTCCTTCCAAATTTTGCAATGCTGCATTATTTGAAATGCAATTTGCAAAAAAAAAAAAAAAAACTCATGAAGATATTGAAATAATAATGAAGAAGCGTGCAAGAATGAGAAAATAATGTGCAGGATGTTGTAAAGTGTTACTAAAAGGTTCCCTGTTTTTCTGTTAATTAAATAGTTTAGCAATTGTCTTCACTTAATAGATGCTCTGCAGTGAATGGGTGCCGTCAAAGAGCTGCTAAAAACATCATAATAAACCACAAGTTATCCACAGTTAACATCAAGACGTTTTAACTTCAAACTGCTGATTACGGCTAAAATAGGAGTCCAGAATCCAAAATAATGCCTGTTTTAGTAATAATAATGAAAAAAAAAATCCATCTCCTGTTGTTTTGGCTTGTAAACAGTGCAATCTGTGCAGATTTCTCACATGATTCAGACGAGACGACTTTAACTGCATTTTTATGTTAGTTGTTATTCTGTAATGTATGACTTTTGTACATCTAATATGGTAAATATGGTATGCTTATTATATAAACAACACATTTCGGTAAAATTCTACAAATTACTGGTACAAAATCAGGAAAAAATAAAACACTTAAATCCTGGTGGGAATGTTTTATTCAGAAAATGTCATTTCCAGTAAATGAACAGAACAGAGTCCACTATAATAACGGCAATTCAACAGTTAAAGTTTAATGTGTCTTTTAATTATCTGATGCACTTTCTTTGTTCTCCAAGACTTTAAGTCTTATAATTACAGTAATTCAATCATGATGTAAGATGCAGCAGTTTAATGTTTTATAGTGAACCGTGAGAATCCTTTGGAGCATGTGCATTATAATCGTTTGAGCTGAGAAAACTGAATTAAATGCTGTTTTAGTGCTCCACCGCTAAATCCTCTTCACTTCATCTCTGGCCGTCTTTCAGTAAAGTGTCTCGGCGTGTAGACCCTAATCGCCCACTTTTTTATTCCCTTTAAATGGATTTCCCATCATTTTTCTAAATGCTAGTGTTAATTTTTCCCTATTCTGATCATTCAGCACTCTTTTTTTTAAGCTGGGAGTCTCGGGAGAGATTACAATAACGTTCGTAATGATAAAAACGGCAGGGAGTTTCAGGGGGTGGGCTACACCTCGGCCTGGAAAAAAGGCTCATTGTATCCGCACTTAAGCGTTTCACTGCTTTTTTGGGTCTGTGTCTTAGCCCGAACCTGACCTGGCCGTAATGAATGGGTCTGCAGTCCTGAGTAGAGAGGTGCTCTAGTCGACCCTCTGTAAGTGATATGATTCACTCTCTCTAAACAATTTTTGGACTTGAATATGATTTACGTCTCATTTTTTGAGGTGTGCATCAAGTGAATTGCACGTTTTATAAACCTAGTCCCAAAGCTTCTTTCTCAGTTTGCTCTGATTGCTCCAATAAAGGCCTTTTAAATGACTTTCAACGCAAGCATTATCAGTGCTGGGGAAGTTACTCAGTCAAGCTACCCCTAAGAAAAAGAAGCTAGCTACACTTTAAGTTACTACCAAAAAGTAGCAAGCTACATTTAAACTTTTTTCCATGAGGTATATTACATATCATTGAATAAGCATTCATGAGGAATGTTTTAAATAAAATGTTTGCTATTTAAAACAGCAGTGCTATACAATTATGATTTGTCAAATACTAAAAGAAAGAAAGAAAGAAATTGTTATTGTCAGTGTTGAAAACTATGGAACCCTGTTTGCGCCATGAAATTTAAAAAAATATTAATTAAATGGTTGCGACTTTTTAATATCACAATTCGGACTTTTTAATCTCGCAGTTTTTTTTTAAATATTATACAATTTAAACTCAGAATTACATCTCGTAATCCCATTATTCTTTTGGCATGAAACAAAAAAAAGTTAAAGTGTACTTGTGAATTTATTGTGCATTTCTGACTTCTTCTTCTAATTGTAATTATTAATAAATTAATAATTTAATTGTAAATTATTTTGCATCTTAAATTATTTGACACAATTCTGATATTTTTTTTCTCCGAATTATGAGAAAAAACGGAATACTTTTTTTTCTGTGGCAGGATAAAACAGTTATGTTGCTTAATATTTTTGTGAAAATATTGATGATTTGAATAAGAGTCTTTGATTAATAGAAAGTTTGAGTCAAAGAAAGTTTTTGTAACATTGTAAATGTCTTTGCTGGTACTTTTGACCATTTTAATGCATCCTTACCGAATTAAACTATTAATTTGTTGCATGCCAGATCTCAATTTCAGTACAAAAATAGTACATTATCATTTTAAATAATTTGTGCATAACCTAATTAATATTAATAAGAAACGCCTTTGCAATTTCATGACATCACACTTCATTAACTAACTGTATGTGCAAATGATAGACATTGTCATACTCGTCAAATAAAATAATTGATGCCATTAGATTATCCCATAATTGACTGTGCTTTGAAAGGTAAGTAACAAAAAGTTGAAATTATTGAAATCTGTTAATCAATTTAATTAACATTTTCATTGCTTTCACGAACAAATCGTCCTGAGGTCTGAAGTCAGTGGGGTGCTTTCATTCTCCTCTTAGTTCAAACACTGCTGAACATGATTCTGATCTGGGGTCAGGGAAAGAAAAGCAATGATCACCTGGGTTTGGGCTGTGTCAAAAGTTGAAAAAGTTGTTCACACTTTTTTTTTCTGAGTGAAAATTTTGAGTGAAGCCCATCAGAATGAATTATATTTTTAATATGCATATCCTCTACTGTTCAAAAGTTTAATTAGCTTTAATTAAACATGTATTCATCAAGGATGCATGTTTTCTTCTTTCTTTATGTTCCGCAGTGCGTTTTAATGGAACTAAAGACGTGCCCACCTGCATGGATAAAAATCACGGCTGTGCCCACATTTGCAGAGAGACGCCCAAAGGAAGCATCGCCTGTGAGTGCAGACCTGGATTTCAGCTCACCAAGAACAGCCGTGACTGTAAATGTGAGTAAAAGTTTATCAGCAAGAGAGATTTCATACACACTCTCCATGAGAATAACAGAGGCATTTGAGGTATGCTTTTCTATGGTGTTTTTGGATGGATTGATGGATGGATGGATGGATAGAATGATGGATGGATGTATAGATAGATGGGTGGATGGATGGATGCATAAATGGATGGATAGAATGATGGATTGATGAGTGAATTAATGGATGTATGTATGAATGAATGAATGAATGAATGAATGAATGAATGAATGAATGAATGAATTCATATATAAATGGGTGGGTGGGTGAATTGATGAATGAATGGATGGATAGATGGAAAAAATGATGGATGGATGATTGAATAGAACAATAGATGATGGATGGATGGATGGATGGAAAAATGATGGATGGATGATTGATAGAACAATGGATGGATGGATGGATTGATAGAATGATGTTTGGACAGAATGATGCATTCAATTAATTAATGAATGGATGGATGAATGAATGGATGTTTGGGCAGATGGATGGATGGATGGATGAATGGATGGAAAGAATGATGGACGGATTAATTAATTAATGAAAGAATGGTTGAATGGATGAATAAATGGATGGATGGATGAATGGATTGATGATTGAATTGGCAAAAGGATGGATGGAGGGAGGGATGGATGATTGGATTGGCAGAATGACAGATTGATGGATGGATGATTGGATTGGCAGAATGATGGATGGATGTATGGATGATTGGATTGGCAGAATGATGGATGGATGGATGGAGGGATGATTGAATTGGCAGAATGATGGATTGATGGATGATGGATGGATGGATGGATGGACGAACAGATGGATCGATGATTGGATTGGCAGAATGATAAATGGACGAATGGAGGGGTGGATTAAAGAATGGGTAGAATGATGGATGCATGAATTAATGAATGGATGGATGGATGGATGGATGGATGAATAAATGGATGGATGAACAAAATGAAAGATAGATAGATAGATAGATAGATAGATAGATAGATAGATAGATAGATAGATAGATAGATATAAATGGATAATTATCTAATGGTTAATCCTTCATACTGTTGCTCCTGTTTAGTGACGTGTAACTATGGTAACGGCGGCTGTCAGCACATCTGTGAGGAGATGGACCATGGGCCCAGATGTTCATGTCACATGAAGTTTGCGCTTCACTCTGATGGGAAGAGCTGTGTAGGTGAGCTCTCTCTACACCACAGCACTCCACCTGGCCAGCTGATGCAACTACAGTCAAGACATCTAACAGTCTTTACCAGATTAATCCAAAGGAAAGGGGAAAAACCAGATGACTGGTTACTACATGATAAGATTACTAGATGATAAAAAAAGGGTGAGCTGTGACATCAACCAATAGGAAAATAGTTTTAGATATGATTACGTTTTGACGAAAGATAATGAAGATCATATATAAATAATGTGCACTAAATAATTGTTTAAAGATTCATTTAGTACCAAGGGTTGGTTTTGATTTCACATTGATGTCCTAGTGAACTCCAGACATTGTTAAAGCAAAAGTGTTGGGTTTAAGAGACTTCTGATGGAAACTCTGAACGTAATGTTCTGTTGAAGTCCAGTTTGATTTTATGAGGTGGAACCAAACCTCAGATTTTCACTCGACGTTCAGAATGAGAAATGCATTCAGAAATGCATTCAGAAATGTTGATACAATGAGAAATGACTGTTCTGTGCATCTCTGGTGTTTTACAGTGAGCACATTGTCCTTTAGTAACGCGCCATTGACATTCATATGTTAGTGTTTCCATTAGTCAAGTCACGGCGGAGGATTTACAGGCATCGTGGGAGCTCGGAACTGAAAGTTGAACGCAAAACGACACTTACGCATGACATATGAACTTGATGCATTTGACCATATATCAAACTTAGGCAATCGAGATCACTGAATGTGAAGAGTTATGTGCTTTCCTGCTCTAGTCGTCTTTTTTTTTTCTGTTTAACCTTGCTTGCTTGATTCACTGAGCACATTACCCTTCAACTTCACACGTTATTAAAAAGCACTGATTGGTCATAATGCTGTTTAAAGCTTTAGTGTGTAATTTATGAGCCATTAGCGTCACCAAACGAATTTGAGAAAACAAAGATGGTTTCTTTATAGTGTTCTCTGCATAGTAAGCACTATTTTAGTGCTTTAACATCCAAAAAATGACACACCGCAGCTTTATGACCTGAATAATAAGTGCATGTATGTGTGTGCCAATCACAGCTGTTCTGTGCACCTCTTTAGCCAATCACAGCTTTGCTTTGCACTTCTACAACCAATCACAGCAGGCCTCTGTATTACTAAGCCATGATTTATGAATGACTAGAAACCCACAGCAATTTGTTCAAGTCTGAATTGCACGTGCTGCTCAATGCCAATCTCTAAGAAAGAAAAAAATGATTATATGATGATTAATTGTTATGTAATTTTCAGTGCTGTCAAATGATCAATCACGATTAATCGCATCCAAAATAAACGTTTTTATTTACATTATATATGTAGGTTTACTGTACTGTACATGCATGTGTTTGTATTTACATATACATAATAAATATACACAGTAACACACATATATTACAGTGTGTAAACAAAAACTTTTACTTTGGATGTGATTAATCGCGATTAATCGTTGACAGCACTAGTATTTTTTTTATTCTGAGTACTGCTACTGTACTACTACTACTACTACTACTAAATTATTTTTAAATAATACATAATATATTGTTTATAAATGTATAAGATTTTAAAAATATTTTTACATAGCTTATCATTTTTATTTATTTTTTTTCATTTAAATTTATTAATATTTTTTTTTTTCTCTCCCTCTCATTTTTGGGGAGTTATAATATGATCTTGATATTTGTTGTGAGATTCACCCTTTTTTTAATGCAAAAATATATTTATATTTAATACTTTGTCCTTCAGTCACATCTTTTTTTTTTTTTTTTTTTTTTTTTTTTTTTTGTATGGTGAAGCTGAAAACAGATCTTGGGAGCGTCAACCGTAATAGTCGGAAAAGTCGTAAAGCAAACAGACCCGCAGACTTCAGGATGGCATTATGAATCCTTAAGTTAGCAACTGGCCTCACATCTGGCCACATCCAAACAGAAACAAACATACACAAGCTCTCGAAGACAGCAGCCTGACAGTAGCTTTTTTTTTTTTGCATGCCTCTTTTACTCTGTATCCAGCTCTTATGTCAAGGTCTTACTCAGACGCCCTATTATTACCCCTCTGTTCCCCCCGAAACCTGCCAGCAGCACCACAAATGAGACGTCTGGCTTGTCTGATGGCCCCTGAAGACAAAACCAATCGCTCTGCTGAGTAAAGTGCAGGCCGCAGAGGCCAGAGAGCTGTGGTGAATCTGTCAGGGTCGCACATTTCCCCCCACAGGAATCCAGATCGAGTCGCTTGCCCAAGACTGGGCTGCGGTCGACGGGTCGCTCTCTCACGAGCTCTAATAGGCCAGAAACCCACAATAAAACAAGCTGAACTTATTAATAAGCCCCTGTTGAGCGATGGGCTGGAGCCACAGAGTAATTGATGTGGTCTACCCACAATCCCCTGAGGAGATGGAAATGGTTCGCATGATAAGAAGGTGAGAAGAGAGGCTGGATGGATGGATGTTTCTTCAACAACAGGCACTTTATGTCCCAGAGTTTAAACATGAAATTTAAAACATGAAAGTCACATTTAAACTTTTTACTGCATGCTTTCATTATTTATGGTTCTTATTTATTACCTATTAAATGCAATAGTAAAATATATGGTATTAAAAAAAAGTATATGGCTGTACAGGTGAAGTATGTTGTTTTTTAATCTTTTCTGCTCACCAAGACTGCGTTTACTTGATCAAAAATACAATAAAAACAGCAATATTGTGAAATATTATTCCAATTTTAAAAAACCTTCTTATATTTTAATATATAATTAAAATATAATTTATTTATCTGATGCAAAGCTGAATTTTCAGCATCATTACTACACAGTATTCAGTGTAATAGCAGTAGAAATCTCTTTACTGTGAAATATCTTTACAAATATCTTTAGTTACTTTAAATACTTTAAAGAAAATGTTTTAATAACTTAAAATGTATTAATAACTTCATTTATTTAAAGAATTATACATGTGTATACAATATATATGTATATAATAGTAATAGTAATAATATTTATTGTTAGTATTATTATTAAGTAATAAAACTGATAAGAAATTAGCAAAAAACTAAGATATTGAAAATATCTGTGTATTTATGGCATAATAATAATATTATTATTTCAATTTATAATTTTTTTGGATAATTTCTCATAGGCTTAATTTTAAAATTAAAAATAGAAAATAATAATAATTATATTTATTAAGTAATTATTAAATAATACTTTTAATTTTTATATAATTAATAATACTATTCAAATATGAATTGTTATTATTAAAAAGTATTATAAATATATGTAAATAATGAATGAATAATTAAATATTGCTATAAATTTATTAGATTTGTTAAAATGTATTTTTAGATCTATTATAATTTTTATTCGAATGTATTATAGCACAAAAGGAGTAAGAATTCAAATAAAATACGAATTTTTCCATGTTAGTAACTGTAAGTCGACGAAATACTTCAACTGGTCAGAGTGTATTTTAGAGAGTTTATTTTCTAAACGTCCGCATGGCCAAAACTGTCCAAGTTAAAGAAACATTTAGCACACGCTTTCATTTTTGACTCTTTTTAAGTCTTGCCATCTCACTGTGTTTTTCCCCCTTGCTTTGTTTACAGCATATTATGAATAAAAGAGTTCAGAGGACCAGATGTAGCATGTGTTAAAGACGTTTTCAGATGCCTTTGCAGTGATTTGGTCAATGACTGGAGTCTGGAATGGAAGTTGGATTCACCCCGACAGCAGAAATAGCTCAGCGTTTGCATCAGTGAATCAGATCACCTGTAGTTTTGTTAGTCAGACCTCATTAATGCAATAGGATCCTTATGAACAATTTAGCTCCGAATAGCTTCTAAGTGATCTCGGCTCATTTTTAGCTGCACATCCTTTGATTCGCAGAATAGCTCTCGGACTTTAATCTCGCAATGGCACATTGGTAGAGTAAAATCAATCCATCTGATCTCACTGGGTGGCTTTTGTGTTCCTTGAGCTACTTCATTTAATTTTTTCACCTACCTCTTTATCCTCATTGACTGCTTTTCTTCACTGGTGATGGATTTCAGTCGCTTTGATTACTTTTGCACTTTATATGGCTTTCATCATTCTCAATGTGTCACTGATGATTCGCTTTGCCAAACGGAGTTTGGTTTGATAGCGCACATTGAGCGGAAGGGATGACAATAAAACAAACACTATCACACATCAACAAGTATTGGCAAAAAATACCTGGAGAGAGCAATGCGTTATCATTCCCATACATCTGAGTGGCAGTTTCAGTCGTATATGATCCCATTAGCGACTATGCTAAGTGGTGATGAAATTGGATGCTGGTAAATACGATAATATAATGAAATATTTGCGCACTATTTTATTCAGTCAGAAAACACAACTACTTTTTAATGGTCGTCAATGGATAATTATACCTTTTGTAGCCAGATCATATCTGTATATTTGAATAATTTTCCAGTTTATGTGATCCTGAATGGCAGTTCATTGATTTGGTTTGTTTTTACGTAACGCCACAATATAAATACTTCTGAGATCAATTGAACTGCATTTAAACGTTGGGAATCATTATGATTTTTAAATATATTTTAAAGGCAATCGTTTGTGCTCACCAAGGCTGTATAAAAATAAATAAATACAGTAAAAACACTTATTTGGAAAAAGTTATTACAATTTCAAATAACTGTTTAAAATATGAATATATTTTCTAATATATTTTTTTTTGCAGTGATCTAAGCTGAATTTTTTGCCATTATTGCTCATGATCCTTCAGAAGTAGTTCCAATATGTGATTTACTTCTCAAGAAACATTTCCAATTCTTATCAATATGTAATATGTTTTTTGCAAACAGTCATATGTCTTCGATAGCAGTAACGCAAAGTTATGCCTTGAACCTTTCTCTTTGCTGCAAGTAGTAAGTGCTGCTCACTTTCCAGTGGAATTCTCTCTTAATATATCCAAACAGAACGTTAAAATGCTAACAGCTAACACCTAACCGCTAAGTGTTTTTCCACATGGGTCCAGGCATCTTCATGCAATCCTACAATCAAACGATATACCCAGGCCTTCTGCATAAGCCAGCGGATTTGCACGAACATTTCCGTAGAAGTAAGACACTTAGCAAACAAAAGGGTTGTGGAGATTCTTAGCCTGGGAGAAAGATGCTAATCTGAAACAGATGCTCACATCTGGCTGGTGCACACAATCCCCAGGCATCATATTGTTTAAAATCATTTCTTTCATAAGCAGTTCAGTGTTGCATCTTTCAGGTCTGGCAGGCTTTGTTACTTAGTAATTATTTTCAAACTGAGAAGTCACAGTGCAGGTAAGTGATTGAAAGACTTCAATGAACTGCAGTGGGAATCATTGCCGCAGTTTATCTCTGCATGAGACGAATTCACGCCTTCTTACTCATTTCAAATGTTCACCCTGAAGGTTGTAGTCTGCATCTATCTGCTCTGTGTTGAGAGATTTGTCAAGTCGATGCATGAGAAGACTACCACTTTCCTTGTTGCTCTCTGTACGAAAGTTTAAAACTATGTTAAACACCATGTTGGACTCATGCTCATTGGACCATGCTCAGGCTCAACTAATTCAACCGTTTAAGGGGCTCTAAACCAGCTTAAACCAGCTTCGATTAGTACACCACCTTGGGTTGGTTTAAAGAGAGAGTTCACCAAAAAATGAAAATTCTGCCATCATTTACTCACCCTCATGTCATTCCATTGCTTTCTTATGTTGAACATAAAAGAAGATATGTTGACGATTGCTGGTCATCAAACAGTTGGTGGTTGCCATTGACTTCCATAGTAAGAAAAAAAATACTGTTCAAGTCAATGGCGACCACCAACTGTTTGATGACCAGCAATCTTCAAAATATCATAAAAACATAAGAAAACAACTCATACAGGTTTGGAATGACATGAGGGTGAGTAAATTATGACAGAATTTTCATTTTTGGTAGAATCATCCCTTTAAGCTGGCCTTTTGACAGGTACTTTATGAACTAAATAGCTCTTGCAGCCTCATAAAAGGGTCAATTTGAGTACTAGGGCAACTAAAAACACAAATTTGACTGGCCAGGGAGTTTTATACAGTTTATAAAGTAAATCTTTGTAGACTAAGCAGTGTTTTTGCAATGTGTGTGTGTGTGTATGCAGAGGAAAGAAGTACTCCACATCAGCCACTGCAGCCAGAGCTGTTACCCAATGGTAAATATGACCATTTCTCTAGCTTGATTCCTGTTGGCTACTTCTTTCAATAGTGGGCGTGGTTATGCTGGAACTCTTACTAACCATTATTGCACCAATTCTTGGCTAATTTCTCCATTCTGACAAGCCATGAGATCACCACAATGCGGTTTACCTACATTAAAATGGTTTTCCCCATGGTAAATATGTCAGTTTCTCTAGCTTGATTCCTGTTGGCTACGTCCTTCAGTACTAGTCGTGGTTATGCTAGAATGCTTACTAACCTTTATCGCAGCAATTTTAACATTTGCACCAATTCTTGGCCAATTTCTCCATTCTGGCAAGTCAGGAGATCCTCACAAAGCATTAATATGGTTTACCCAACGGTAAAGAAGTCAGTTTCTCTAGCTTGCTTTAAATTGGCTACTTCTTAAAGTAGTGGACGTTGTTATTCTGGAATTCTTAATAACCTTTATTGCACCAATTTCAACAATTGCACCAATTCTTGACTATTTGCCACATTCTGGCAAGACAGGAGATCACCACAATGCAATTTCCCCCCATTATAATGGTTTTCCTCTCGAATTGTCTGATTGAAACCTTGCATGCAACATCTTGATTTGAGAACTGTCCATTCTCTAATTAGATATTATGTCTAATGAAGGGTTTAACAATGAATTTGCTGCAGTCTCCCATGACTCTTTTTGTGATGAAGGGTTAAATGGGTCCAATTTGGCCCAAAGACTTTGACCTGGGATAAATTCTTGTAATGGAATTCAACTGAACTTGCTATAACACATCACCATACTTAGTTTTACAAATTGTTTCACGCATGACTTGAAATTGTGCAAGCGTTTTGTTTTGGGTGCACACATTTGATTCCACAGGGCTCTGGGATTATAAAAGAAATTGATTGGTTCTGACAATAAATCTGCATGCAGCCTATCTGTGAAACACACTTGTCTTGGGATTTTGTTAATTCGGCCTGAAATAAGTGCTCTGCAAATACACCAAATCTCAAAGACAACCTTTGTCCCAGTACCAAAGACGTGTCTGACGTTGTTTCTCTTTCTGTCAGCTCATGCTATTTTCATGCTTTGGAAAGCATTGGTGTTTTTGAAAAATTTGCTTGTTTGCATGACAACCTTTTCACATCAGAGTGGATTTAATGGGGACCGATGTGTTTGGTTGAGGTTGAGAGAGACCTGTGCCAACAGATGTCATATTTACCAAATAGCTCTACCTCTGGCAGCATGTTGCCGACTTGTTCCAACCCTTTCAGAAACTAACTGTGCCAACATTTACAATTCTGAGCAATTCTAGCTGAATGTTGGTGGAATGGTTTTGCTTAAGTAAGGTGAAACATCCAATTACAGTGATGGCGGTGCAAACATGCCAACCGAGTCTAAGGTTTACATGTATTACAGCACAAAAAACACATGCAAATCAGATGGAGATTTTCTTTTTTAACAGCTGTCTTTTTCTGTTAAAGTTTCAGTCGGAATTGCAGGAAGAAGGGCAGGTGTGATTATGCGATCTCTTGGGAAGCCATTAGATGACCTAATTGCACTTAATTTAAAGCAGTCTAGAATTTTGCCTCGGTAGAAAATCTTTCTCCCTGAATTTTCCTTGGAGGTGGTTTTACATTAGCAACTGGCCTGCTGGATACTTGTTAATGAGTGGTTTTTCTCACTCAACACTTAACTTCTCTCAAAGAGTGTCGTATAGAGACAGTATATGGAGATTATGGTTGCATTAATTGTTGGGATGCGACCAAAAACTAGTCGTTCAAGTGAAAATGTGTTTGAACGGGTCTCAGCATGCACAGGTGCCTCAAAGACCATCTGCTGTTTTGTCTGTGTTGCCCGATTACTGTGTTAGATGCTTGATGTTTGAAGTCTGCAGAGAAGGTCTTAACGTTGCTTATTTGTAGCCCTCCTCTCAGAGAAGAACCTGATATGTTTGGCAGCGGACATCATTCTGAAGCTACTCTTTAGCTGGAATGATAATTGTATCTCAGTAAGGTCCACTTGGGTGCTCTTATTTTGTTAAGATCATTAAAATGGTGCTCGTCCTTGAAAAATATGCTGCTGTAATGTTGTAGTTGGCTATTTGCTAATCCCCTTCTGTGTGGTGTGTATATAGTGTTTGGTTAAATTATTATTATTTTATATATTTTTCATATTTTATTTTTAAGAGTATTAAAATGTAAGATCATTAAGTGTCTGTAATTATGGTTAAACTGGTTACAGTGATTTGAGATATTCTGCACAGCTTTGTCCAAATATATATATATATTTTGTATGCATGTTAAATTACCTTATATATATATATATGTAGTGACTATATTTTTTAGAACACTGAAATGTTATTATGAGCTTTTTATGTTAATGAATCATTTCATGGTAAAACTGATTGCAGGGATTTACTGCAGAAGATATTCTGTAGAACTTTGTCCAGTAAATATTTATATTATAATGCATATCCTGTCTTTTTATTGTTTGATTGATTGTTAAATTATTATTTCTTTATATATGTCATTTTATTTTAATTTCAGAGTTTTAAAATGTAAGGACATAATATGCATGCAATTATAAGCTTTAATGTTAATTAATAATTTTATGGTAAAAATTATATTTTTATATATATTTGTACTTTATTTTTTGGAACATTAAAGAGTAAGGTCATAAAGTGCATTAAATGAGCCGTTTTAATACTAATGAATCATGTCATGGGTGAACTGGGTAGAGTGATTTGCTATATCAGAGGATCATCTGAATGTTCAGGTCTGATGGTTAACTGCTCACTACACGGATCATTAGCGTTTAGTGGAAAGAGCGCTTCGGTAAGCTCACAGCTGTCTCCCAGTCAATCAGACACCACTTATCATCTCCTCTATCAGAAGATCATATTTATATCCACTCATACATCTGAATCAAATCTCTTCAGATGACAGAATTTACCCACACAAAGGCGAGTGTTTTGTGTTCCAGCTCTCACAGATGTCAAGCGTTATAATCAGAGACTGATACAGCTGGTGAATCTCGAAGTGTTTCAGAGCGTGTTGTGACACACACACTCGCTCTCTCTGTCTCTTTTAGAAAGTTGTTCTTCTGAATGCCAGCAGAGCTTTGTGGTAAACCCTTATTCATGACAGCTATTGTGCTAGATTATTAAGGGAGCAGTATAAGGAAAGATTTTTTTTTATTTTGCTCCTTATTTATTTGCATCACTATACGATAGATTAAAATAGTATTTTAGTTGTTCATGTATTTTTTTTTTGTATTGCCATACCTCAAACCCTTCTAAATGATTAATAATTATTATAATTATATAATAATAATATTGTTATTGTCTTTCTTTCATATTTATTTATTTACTATCCCAATTTCTAAAAAAGTAACAAGTTAAATTAATAATAATAATAATAATGTCTTTCTTTCTTTCTTTCTTTCTATCTTTCTTTACTATTCCACATTCAGAAAGAATCGTTACAATAATAAAAATAATAATTATTATTATTATTAATATTATTACTATTAATCTATTTATATATAAGCATCACTATATCGATTAAAATTGTGTTTTAGCTTTTAATTCGCTTCCCCAAACCCTGAAAGTATCAAGTTAAATCAATTATTATTATTATTATTATTATTATTATTATTTTAATAATCAAGTAAATGGTTTACTTGTAATAAGTGACTGGAGAAAAAAATATATATATATTATGGTGATTTGAGTGTTAGTGATGCAACAATTTTGAACAAAGTTCAAATTGATGCAAATATGTAATGTTTAAAGTGTCTTTAATTGAATTTATCTACTGCGTAAGGCCTGGTTCACACGGGACGATTTTAAAATTGTCGGCAGATTTTCCAAACCTGAGAGACCCCACACACGGCGATAAAAAATCACGGGTCTAACAGTTTTGGTCGCTCCGTGTGTGGTGTGCAGCCACACGGCAATATCAACACATCACACACGAACCGATTTGACTCCCGAGCATTCCCAGGTCAGACGGGAAATCTCGCAAAATCCCTCGAGATCAAACGTGACTTTAGAGTAAACAATCATGGCGGACGAAGAGGATGCAGTGGCCATAGTTTGTGCTTTGTTTTTAACGGGAAAAAAAACATAAGACAAAATAAGAAAAGGCGATGGTCAAAGAGGTGGAGACGACGCGAGCATGGACTATACTTGCTATATCATGATATGGAGATAAGTTGTTGTTTTCTCTCATAGAAATGTTGTTACGTACTACACAGATTAATAACCGTTGAAATAAACGTTCATATATTCGTTTCCATGTACTCTGGTGGACTGCAGTTGTGGATGTAGTTATGCCCATCGACTTTATTTGTATTTGTTATATTATATACGCCGGCTGTTTTGATTTTGTTTCCCGGTACTATCACTGCCTCGTCACCTCGCTTTCTGACTGGCTACACGCCACAGTCCACAGGCTGCGTGATTGTTTGTCCTCGGGGGACACCACACACGAGAAGAAATCGGGCAAAATAAATACAACATGTTGGATATCCCCGATTTGAGATCGGAGCGGTCCCGACATTGTTCCGAGCAGAGGAGATTAGTCTTAACACACCACACACGGCAGGAATATTTGATCAGATTATTTTACGATAATCGGAGCATCCTAAGATTGTCGGAAGGGCTGAATCGGGGCTAAAATCGGCCCAATTATCCTGCCGTGTGAACCAGCCTTAAGAGATGATTTAGCTGAACTGAACTCTAACCGTCCCATTAGACGAGGTGTATAAGAGCGTATGAGGTGTTCGACAGGTGTTTGCTGCTCTCTTGCATGCGCTGCGTTCATGACTAAACTAATCTAAGCTGTTCAGACTGTGCAAGACATCCGGGATGTTCATGAGGTTTGATATGCACATATATGTCCAGATGATCCTGTCCTGACTGCTGTGTGTGTGTGTGTGTGTGTGTCTGTGTGTTTCAGAGACGTGTGCGGTTAATAACGGAGGCTGTGACAGCACGTGTCATGACGCCGTGTCTGGAGTTCGCTGCAGCTGTCCGGTGGGATTCAGCCTTCAGACGGACCGCAAGACCTGCAAAGGTACCATCACACAGAGATCATCCTCTCATCTCACAGACTAATCCAATCTAGCAAAACTAATTAGGAGAAACAGGCATTCTACGGCTCTAGTTAAAGGAGAAAATGATAGGATGGATTGATGGACGGATGGATGGATGGATGGATGGATGGCTGGATTGATGGACAGAATGATGGATGGATGGAAGGATGGCTGGATGGATGGATGGACAGAATGATGGATGGAAGGATGGATGGATGGACAGAATGATGGATGGATGGATGGAAGGATGGCTGGATGGATGGATGGAAGGATGGCTGGATGGATGGATGGACAGAATGATGGATGGAAGGATGGATGGATGGACAGAATGATGGATGGATGGATGGATGGAAGGATGGCTGGATGGATGGATGGAAGGATGGCTGGATGGATGGATGGACAGAATGATGGATGGAAGGATGGATGGATGGACAGAATGATGGATGGACAGAATGATGGATGGATGGATGGAAGGATGGCTGGATGGATGGATGGAAGGATGGCTGGATGGATGGATGGACAGAATGATGGATGGAAGGATGGATGGATGGACAGAATGATGGATGGATGGATGGAAGGATGGCTGGATGGATGGATGTACAGAATGATGGATGGATGGCTGGATAGATGGATGGATGGATGTACAGAATGAGGGATGGACAGACGGATGGATGGATGGACGGACAGAATGATGGATGGATGGAAGGATGGCTGGATGGATGTACAGAATGATGGATGGATGGATGGCTGGACGGATGGATGGATGGATGGAATGATGGATGGATGGATGGATGGATGTACAGAATGATGGATGGATGGATGGATGGCTGGACGGATGGATGGACAGAATGATGGATGGATGGATGGACAGAATGATGGATGGATGGATGGACAGAATGATGGATGGATGGCTGGATGGATGTACAGAATGATGGATGTATGGATGGATGGATGGCTGGCTGGCTGGACAGATGGATGGATGCGTGGTTGGATGGATGGATGGACAGAATGATGGATGGATGGATGGATGGATGTACAGAATGATGGATGGATGGATGGATGGCTGGATGGATGGATAGAAAGAATGATGGATGGATGGATGTACAGAATGATGGATGGATGGATGGATGGATGGATGGATGGATGGATGGATGGATGGATGGATGGCTGGACAGATTGATGGATGGGTGGGTGGTTGGATGGATGGATGGACAGAATGATGGATGGGTGAATGGCTGGATGGATGTACAGAATGATGGATGGATGGATGGATGGATAGAAAGAATGATGGATGGATGGATGGCTGGATGGATGTACAGAATGATGGATGAATGGATGGATGGCTGGCTGGATGGATGGATGTACAGAATGATGGATGGATGGATGGATGGATGGATGGACGGAATGATGGATGGATGGATGAAATTATGATGGATGGATGATTGGATAGAACAATGGATGGATAGATGGATGTATAATTGAATTAGATTGATAGAATGATGTATGGACAGAATGATGCATTGAATGGATTAATGGATGGATGAATGAATGGATGAATGGACAGAATGATGGATGGATGATGGATGGATGGATAGATGGATGGTTGGATGAACAAAATGATAGATAGATATTTATTTATTTATATATATTTTAATTTAATTGATTAATTATTATTATTATTATTTGGAGGGTTTAATTTTGTAATCATGTGTTTGTTTGTTTTTGTCTTTTGGGCTTTTGCAGATATTTATTCTTTCTTCTTAAATTATTATTATTATTTTTTAAATATTTTATTAGGTTCCTCAATTAATGTTCATAATTTATTTTCTTTTTTTCTATAAATGGTACTGAAATTTCTTTAAACGTTGCTCTTGTTCTTGATGTTTTAGGCCAGAAAAATGTCATAAAAAGTGTGTTTAAATCAAGACTACTTTTGAAGAAAATAAAGAAGCATGAAAAATAGACGAGGCAACACAAAAGGGTTTATTGAAGAATAATAGTGTTTCTGAAAGGGTGAAGAGCGACTGGAAGTGCAGACTCTTTGGGTTCGTGTGGCCAAGACTGCGTCGCCTCTAGCGCTCATAACGTTACGCTAACAAGAGCGATAAAAGAACATTGAGTTTTATTAGTTCTGCTGTAAAAGAAACAAAGAAAAACATCCCCAGACAGCACTGGCACGAGAAGACACGGAGCCTCCTTCCTAACGCCGTTATTTTCTCCAGATGATGCAGTCTTTCTGTGAGATGAACGCCTCATTTGCTCAGATGATTCAGTCGTAATCAGAAACATCCCATGGAGAGCAGAACAAGCTGATGATATATTGATTCCCGATTCCAGAGGAGACGCTGATCCTGAAAGACTTCCTCCTGTCGGAGACTACACAAACGCTTATTCTCTCCTCATTTCTGATCTGCTTGCCTCATTTTCTCACTTCTCTTCTTTGATTTCTGTAGACCAGACTTTAGAGATCACAGCTGGCAATGCCAAGGTCATGGGTTCAGTTCCCAGGGAATGCAAAAACCGATGTAAACCCAATGCAGTAGAATTTGCTTTGGCTAAAAAACTTCTGCAAGATGTGTATTGTGTAGCTGTGCATCAATCTTTGATGTAAATGTCTATAAAATGTAAATGTTTTATATTTTAGAACAGTGGTTGAGAAAACCATAAATGCTTAATATTTAGACACAAATATATCGCTTCAGAAAGTAAAATGAATTTCTCTGGTGGATTTTATGTTGGCTGAAAGGGTACTCTCTTATAGGATTAAAGCCTAAAAAATGATTATGTTTAATGAAGTCTGCGGTCGTGGCCAATTCTTAGGTCAAATGAATTAGGAGTCAAGTGTGTTTTAATTTTCTAATGACATGAAATTAATTTAAATAGTTTAATTGCTTTTTTTATTATTATGCGATTATGTGACTGTTATACGGTACAGACCAAAAGTTTGGAAACATTACTATTTTTAATGCTTTTGAAAGAAGTTTCTTCTGCTCATCAAGCCTGCATTTATTTGATCTAAAATACAGAAAAAAATGTAATATTGTGATATATTATTAAAATTTAAAATAATTGTTTTTACATTTATTATACTTTAAATTATCATTTATTTCTGTGATGCAAAGCTGAATTTTTAGGATCATTATCACATGATCCTTTAGAAATCATTCTAATATGATGATTCATTATCAAAGTTGGAAACAGTTCTGCTGCTTAATATTTTTACAGAACATGTGAAACTTTTTTAGGATAATTTGATGAATAAAAAGTAAAAAAAAAAAAAAAAGTTTTTTAAATATTAATATTTTGTAATAACAATATACACTTCTGGTCAGTAATTTGGGGTCAGTAATTTTTTTTTCTTTCTTTAAAAAAAAAAATCAATAATTTTATTCAGCAAGGATGTGTTAAATTGATAAATAGTGATAGTAAAGAAAATATATTATTATGTGTTACATGTGACACTGAAGGCTGGAGGAATGATGCTGAAAATTCAGCTTTGCATCACAGGAATAAATTATTTGTTTTAAGTATATTCAAATAGAAAACTATTATTTTAAGCTGTAATAATATTTCACAATATTACTGTTTTTTTTCTGTATTTTTGATCAAATAAATGCAGGCTTGATGAGCAGAAGAAACTTCTTTCAAAAACATTAAAAATAGTAATGTTTCCAAACTTTTGGTCTGTTTTGTAAATTATTTCTATTAATAATATATATATATTGAAAGTTCTTTTAGAAAATGCTTTGGTTTCATAAGTTTCTCATTATTGCATACATTTCTATAAAAATATTTGTATTTCCTGTTTGCTAAATCTTTTGCATTTATTCATTGTTTTTACACTGTAAACTGAAAAGGGTCTTTCTTTTCTAAAACAATTCTGGATTAAAAAATATCTTTTCTATTTTTATTTTCGGCTTCAAACAGTAAGCTAATAGCTTAAGCCCTGGCAAACCTGTCATATTTACTGTCGGTCACCCCTTGTACCTTTTGAGTATTTCACATGACACACGTGTCCTCCGCTGCTGGTTTGAATCACGGTGAACTGAAGGGAACAGCACTGATCCAATCTCTCTCTCTCTCTCTCTCTCTCTCTCTCTCTCTCGCTCTCGTTACAGACATTGATGAGTGCCGCATGAACAACGGCGGCTGTGATCATGTGTGCAGAAACACAGTTGGCAGCTTCGAATGCAGCTGCAAGAAAGGATACAAACTTCTGACCAATGAGAGGACATGCCAAGGTACACTAACCAAAGAAAATTTCATGCATTTATGTGCATTGGCCAATTACGTGTAAAGAGTATTTTTTTTTTTTTGAAGGAAGTTTAGATCTTTGAACTGGAAAACGAGACAAAATTGCAATTGAGGTTTGCTGGACTGTTTCTCTGCTGCTGGATACTGTGAGTGTTTGTGACCCATCTGGGTTTATCATCTTAGTTTGGGTTTAGAAGAGGTTGGTGTTAATACAGGAGGAATGTAGGGGAGGAATACGTCAGGATGGTTTTGAATTGCTTGAATCACTTTAAAAAGGAATTGGGTACCATTAAGGGACACATGTGCCATTATTCATGAACATTCCCGAAGGTTTCACGATTATAAATCAGGAAATTACATTTGTGCACTATAGCATGTATGTTGAATCCAAACAGATTAAGTCATTTTGAAACAGAATCTCACAAACCGCGTGAGTGCTACTGCGTCTTCTCCCAATCTCTCAAAATGCACAAATGGCCTCACATCTATAATGTTCCTGTTGAGTTTGCTCTGCAAGCGAGCTGCACTCTGCATTACAGGACTAGCGCGCGTTTCAGACATTTTGACAGAATTGTCACTGCACGTCATTTTAAGTCATGCCATTTTAAACATTCAAGCTGTTTTAACTCATGAAGTACTCCTGCACTCTCTGAGAGATGTTCTTCAATGTGCATTTACAGCCGCCTCTCAAAAAGCTTGTGACTCTCGAGTCTCATTATTACATATGTTACCCTGGACCACGTCTTAAGTGTCAGTTTTTCGAAAATTGAGATGTATACATCATCTGAAAGCTGAATAAATAAGCTTTCCATTGAAGTATGATTTGTTATGAAAGGACACTTGGCTATTATTTGTAAATCTGGAATCTGAGGGTGCAAATAAATCTAAATATTGAGAAAATCGCCTTTAAAGTTGTCCAAATTAAGTTCTTATCAATGCATATTACTAATCAAAAAATAAGTTTTGATATATTTATGCTAGGGCATTTACATAATATCTTCATGCAGCATGATCTTTACTTAATATCCTAATGATTTTTGTCATAAAAGAAAAATCAATCATTTTCACCCACACAATGTTTGTTTTTTTTTGGCAAAAAATATACCCCCGCGACTTAAGACTGGTTTTGTGCTCTAGGGTCACATATATGATTAAAATAATTGCCTTATTGTCCGGCTTTTCCATTTTATTTATCCATGGCACATGCATTTTTATAAGTGAAGTTAAAAGTGAATCAAGTGTTCTCTAGCATTGCTGGTGCTATGTCATGAAGCCTACCCCCACTTTATTTTATAACTTAATATAACTATTTTATGTATATTTTATATATAATTAAAAAACTATTTTATTAAATATATTGTTTATATATATGTGTGTGTGTGTGTGTGTGTGTGTGTGTGTGTGTGTGTGTGTGTGTGTGTGTGTAACGGAGGACCCAGGAGAGAGGGGTTGTTTATATTTAATATATAAATATGACCAGGGACATGAAGTTTTTTCCCCTCATAGATGCTGCGAGGGCATCTCCTCCTGTCTGCGAAAATGCCATGACCATTGTTGTAAGGAATGTCAAGCGATAAAATAATCCATGACATTTTGCCCTCGTCTACAATAGACTCCAGACCTGGAGAAAACCGAATAGTCTGGCATTTGTTGTTGCTGGTTTATACTGGCAGTTTTCATTACTGTTATTTTTGCTCATACTTAGTTTTAGGTGTTTGTTCAAGTCAGGTACCTTAAAGGGGACATCAGATGCACATTTTCACAAGTTGGTTTGATTTTTTAGGGTCTTCGTGAAATGTCTGCAGCATACTTTGGTTACAAATCCTCAGTGGTGGTGTAAAACAACACCCTTTTTACCTTGTTAAAAACAGCACAGTGACCCACTTCGGTGCATGTCTCTTTAAATGATAATGAGCTCTGCTGGCTCCGCCCCTCTCTTCAGTGGAAGAGGAAAGGCGATTTGAAAATAATCATAAGAAATATAAAGTGTGAGACTTACTACTTCTGGAGGTGCAGCTGGATCATTAACAGCGGGTATTGTTACTGAGATACTGAGGGCGGAGATATGCTAATACAGGACAGTCAGTCAGCCGTCGTGGGCGGGGCCTTAGCAGTATGATGTCATATAGCTCAGAAAAGCTCAGCTATAAAGCAGCTCTACAGAAGGAATTAGTGTTATTACTCTCATCCAGTATATTGTAAATGCTATCAAATGCATAATATTACTGAGTATTAAGTATTTAGTGTGCATGTGACACTTTGTGCATGCAAGAAAATATGAAAAAGATACTTAATTTAAACAAAATTGTAAAAAAAAAAAAAAATCTAGTTTATTTTTCTTATGCCATTAGCAGACCTTTTAATAACACTTTGAACTCTTTCATATGATTCATATAATGAAGTAGCTTTAATGCATTAATCATGCCTTGTCATGCTCCTTATAATGCGTTGTATAATCTCAACAGTGATAATACATTATAATACTTATCTATTCATTTAGAAAGTATGATGCATTAAAACACGACAAACAAACCTTTGAATGTTATAATTTATTTTAACTAGGGGTTAAAATTGTTTATGAAATGACATAATGCATTAAACATAGTCTTTATGTGTTACAGACATTTTTTTCTAAAAGAAAATAAGACTTCTGTCATTTTGCTCCTTATGAAAATCTACTGAATGTTGATTTAAGAATGTTTAGATGTTTTGTAGTAGAGAATGAGATTTTTGCATTTTTGCATAGTGAAAGTTCTCTGTGAATGCCAAGGCATGCATCTAAAACCTTTTTGGTTTGGGAAAATGTACATTTGCTAAATAATCATTCCACCAGCCTTATAAATCAGACTGCATATTTGTCATCTTATCCTTCATGAGGATTTTCAAGCTGTGAGATTAAGTAGGACCTTCATGCCCAGGTCTGTAGGGGTGAAACGTCAGAATATTTCACTTTTTGTTTTGTCAGGGGCCATTTACTTCACTCCTGTGTTTAGGAGTTTTCAGCTTGTAACTCTCCGATCTTGTGCTATTTTTTGTCTAAGTAGTCGGATTTACAATTTTCATTGTGCAGATGATAAAACTGATGTAAAAATCTCACAGAATTGCACTGAAGGAAGGACCCATATGTGAAGACAAAGCTATTAGGGATCCAGGGCTCTTTAGATTTAGACCTGAAAGGACCACAGAGCACCAACCTAGGACCCCAATAAAGACCTTGAACACCCCAGCAACCAAATAACAATGATCCAAGAGATTTAAGAATATGTGACCCTGGACCACAAAACCAGTCTTAAGTATACATCATCGACGCTGAATAAATAAGTTTTCCATTGATGTATGGTTTGTTAGGATCAGACAATATTTGTCTGAAATACAACTATTTAAAAATCTGGAATCTGAGGGTGCAAAAAAATCTAAATATTGAGAAAATCATCTCTAAAATCGTCCAAATGAAGTCCTTAGCAATGCATATTACTAAACAAAAATTTAGTTTTTATATATTTATGGTAGGAAATTTACAAAATATATTAATGGAACATGATCTTTACTTAATATCCTAGTGATTCTTGGCATAAAATAAAAATCAATAATTTTGACACACACAATGTTTATATATATATATATATATATATATATATTTTTTTTTTTTTTTTTTACTTCATCGGAATGGTAAGAAACTTGGTAAATATTTTGGCACTTGTTGTGTTAACCAAAAAAAAAAATTTAATTGTCAAAATTATGTATTCAAGAAAAAATAGTCACACTTGTACTATTGTACCACATCAAAAATGAATGGGACGCGAATTTCTAGTGGAAACATTTGGTACTGCACCCAAAAAAATGCTAATTTTGTGAGATATCAACCGCAAATTTGGAACACAACTTGTTTTTATTGCTTTGATTTTCATGTAGTTTTCGAGTAAAACATGTTTGGAAAATGTACGTTTCATATCAAATTGTGAAATATTACTTTTTTGCATTTTTCATAATAAAATTTTATAACTTTATAACTTTTTTTCACTTCAGCACTTGTCTGCAAATTGACTTCTTTAAAAAGAGACTAAACTTAAGACTGATCTTTTCAGGTCTATGCTCAAAAAGTAATGACAAAAATATAGTAAATTAATTTCACTGATATTTTCATTAAAAATTAAACAAGAAAAGTGTAGTGCAAATATCATCAAAATCAAACAAAAAGTCCATCAATAATTTGAAACTAGAAATGAATAATCTATGCACAAAGTGTCAAAGGCACACTGAGATACTTAACATTGAGTAATATTATTGATTAGACGGCACCGGCCCCTTTCGGATGAGAACAAAACTTAAAAAGAATTGATCTTGATGATGAAACGATTGTCTTCTGTAGAGCTGCTTTAAAGCTGAATCGAATTTGTTTGATAATTGATGAACGCTGCCACACTAACAATGTTATTAAACTGAACTGAGCTGAAGAACAACACTGTTACATTCTTATCAGCTGCTTATTTTATCATTTGGTAGAGCTACTTTATAATTGAATTTCGTTTTTCATTACTAATGACCTTTGCATTAACACTGATGAACTAAATTACTGTAAAGCTGCTTTGAAACAATATATAATGTATAAAGCACTGCATAAATAAATATGACTTGACCCTGGCGACCACAAAGCAACACCCTAGTAAGCTCTCAGCTTCAAGGTGATAGATTTACACAGGTCAGACTCACATACTAACGCCCAAACTCTCTAAAAATACACTTCATGGCATCTTAGCAACACAGCATGACCTTCAGAAAATACCTTTCATATATATTTAAAACCTGTTATTTAAATCTGAGGTAGTTGGTAAATAGCATGTTATTCAGCAGTCTCTTTAAGGTGCTGTAACTGGTCACAGTTACTTTTTTTCCATTATTGACTACCTGTCAAAATTCTGGACTCATTTATAATAAGATAAATGCTTAAAATAGTTTTAGGTAAAACATAGCATGTTGCACTGACAGACCAGAAATACATGCACTGCAAAAAAAAGATCTTCCTCCTCACTTTTAAAGAAATAGGAACCTAAAGTTAACCTAAAAGAAAACCTAAAATTAAAAGAATTTTTTTTTTTTTTTTTTTTTTTTTTGAGACCATTTAACCTTCCGTGTTAAGTCCATGATTTATTGTATTTTGTGTCTGTGTTTACTTAGCAAGTGCCAAAACCTTTTCCAAGTTTCGTACCATTCTGATGAATATAACGAAAAAAGAAAAAACTAAAAACTAAAAAAATATTACCAGAAGGTTAAGAATATTTAGATATTTGTCCTGGAAGCTAAGACAAAAATACTGAGGAAGAACATCATTTTTTGCAATATCTCAGTTGTTTGCTTTTCTTTTGGAAGAGAAATGAAATCTGTCTTTTTACACTAAATCCAGGCAGTGTTGAGTCTCATGGGAATCAGAGGAACCATGTCGGGGTCTATGAAGTCCTTCAGAGTTATTCTCCTGCTGAGGCTTTGAAGAAACGATTTGTTCGATTGAACTAGAGTTTCTATGGTGTGTGTTGATTGTGTGACCTTCATTTATGGAGCTGTGCTTTCTCAAGGCCGAACTGATGAAGCTGGTTCTTGATGCCAGACTCGGAGGTAACTTGAGGACCATGTGGCTTGCTCATAAGCTTGAGTTAACCTTGTTAACTTATTCACACACAAACTGCACACACATGGTACTGTCGTGGCTACCGGTTTTCCACACTACAGAGTGAACTCAGTAGTTATCATAAGAATAAAAGTGCTTGTGTTTGCTGTTTCTGCAGATATAGACGAGTGCTCTTTCGACCGGGCGTGTGACCACACATGTGTGAACTCACCTGGAAGTTTCCAGTGCTACTGCCACAAAGGTCACGTCCTCTACGGTGTGGCTCACTGTGGAGGTAAGCCATGGATTACAGGAGTTTTGTCAGCAACAACAATTTCAATTTCCTCTGCTTTAAAGAAACATCTAGCTCTACTAGGACCTTGTGCAAATCAAATGAAAACTGAGACTTTCCTGTATAAATGCTCCCTAGTTTCCTCCGAGAGCAATCGGGACCCTGAGCAAATCTGTAAAGGTTATTCTGTGGTCTATATCCACCTTATTTTGCAACCAAACTGTTTTCTTTGCATGTGCGAGATTTCTGATTCATTTGCCGCTATAGAAGCACAGTAAACGCTAAAACTGTTTGCGCTACGAACCAGTGTGTTTATAATTACGATAACAGTTTGCAATATAAAATTACTAGAAGTGAATGACGGCGCAAGCCTTGCACATTAATGTCGTTATGCACTTAACTAGTTAAAAAGAAGTCTTAAGTGTAAATTTTTGGAAATTTAGATTTATAAATCACCTGAAAGCTGAATAAATAAGCTTTCCACTGATGTATGGTTTGTTAGGATCAGACAGTATTTTGGTCGAGATACGAAAATCTGGAATCTGAGGGTGCAAAAAAAATTCAAATACTGAGAAGATCACCTTTAAAATTGTCCACATTAATTCTTAGCAATGCATATTACTAATCAAAGACTAAGTTTTGATATATTTACGGTAGGAAATTTACAAAATATCTTCATGGAACATGATCTTCACTTAATATCCTAATGATTTTTGGCATGGAAGAAAAATCGATAATTTTGACCCATGCAATGTTTTTTTGGCTATTGGTACAAATATAACCCAGAGACTTAAGACTGTTTTTGTGCTCCAGGGACACATACTGTATGTGAAATAATGGGTACTTATTACTTTTGGATGTTCAGGAAGAAGGTCTTCTGAAAGTCTTGTAATAATACAATCAGTTTCAGATAAACCCAGCGCTAAACCCAGTTTTTTGGTTGATTTTTTAAACCTGGTTTTCATGTTAGTTAAATGGTTTCTTCCTGAATTGAGCAGCTCTCAGCCAAAATAAGCTGCGTCAGTGAACCTTGTTTCAGAGCTGATGGAGTAAACGAGGAGTCGTTTATGTGTCTTACTATTGTTTAGAGGACCAGAAATAATGAATGCTTCTCTTTGTCCGCTAGCACTTAGATAACACCCAGATTTATGGAGTTCTCTCTTTTGTTTCCAAAGATCGGTCATCAGTTTCCCAATGATGGTTATCTGCCAGGAAATATAAGTTTTAAAGCCGCTGATAAACTCAAAGCAATGTTCTTTTCATTCTTTGCTTTGGGATGAAAATAAGCTTGAAATACCTTTGCATCAATACACTGTTAAAGCTTCAAAATCGACTATAAAGCAGCTCTTCATGTGTTTACTTGCGGCCGACCTCGATGGACTAAACAGAAGAAATGAACCGGAGAAGATTTCCAGAGCACAACATCATCAGCGTGGACCAATGGTAGTTTGATGGTGATTACCATCCGGCGAACTGCTTTGAACTCCTGTGACTAACTTTTTTCTTTAGCTTGATTTTGTTTGAAATGATGCCACACCAATTAATTCTTCAATTTCACTTGAAGATATCAGGGCCTTAAAGCTGCAGTAGGGTTAGGATTGATTTACTGCAACGTTTAGAGTCAAAGAAAATGCAAACTCTTTTGATTTGCTCTTTCTATATTCAAGTAGATTGGAGCTAGACTTGAAAACAGCAGCCTGAGGATGTCATCAAGTGGACGGACGTGACATAAAAGTGACTCTGATCTAGCTACAAGAGGTTAACACAAGTGCCAATCTAACATTGGTTTTCTCTTCCTCCGTCCCCTTCCTCACTCTTTAGATTAATGCAGGCTCGGGATCCAGACAGGGAAAGGAAATGTGAAAGGCAAAGGTTTAGCCTGGAGCCAGTTTAAATCTGATGGGGAACAAAAGAACGACAAAGGAAAGGAAAACCGAGCTCTGTATTTGTTAAAAAGCGAGCTCTGTATTCCTTAAAGAAACATTGTTAAAAATTCAGCTCTCAGGAAATGAATTTGTTGAAACACTTTTTCTCTGTCTATGTTTCCAATCCACTCAAACGATCTCAATTGTGTCTATTGTTTGGCTTTGGTTGTTTCATTTTCCCATTTTTTGTTCCTGTGTTGGGGAATAACTAAATAAATAATTCAGTTGTCACAATAGAAATGGAAGGTTTATTCAAATGAATTGCATTGATTGAAAGAGTGTGGGTTGCTGTGTTATCCAAGTATTCTATGCATACAGTCGAATTGTCTGTTTTGTTTTATAGACATTGATGAGTGCAGCATTAATCGGGGCGGCTGTAAATTCGGATGTGTGAACACTCGGGGCAGTTATGAGTGTACCTGTCCTCCTGGTTACAAACTGCACTGGAACAAGAAGGATTGCATTGGTATGTGGACACCTAAAGAGTGCCACCTAGAGGCCATTCAGATGCATCTAAACAGTGTTCAAATGCAAATGCCTAATACTGCTATTAGTTCTGTATTTTAGAAATTCAAATGTGAGCCAATGTGATCTAAACACTTTTGAATGCATATTAATAAAAGCCATCCTTATAATTTCTGCACAGAGATTGTGAAGTGCACGTCTACTCTGTTGGCTCCCAAAGCCACCCTCACTTGCAGTAAGACGGGGAAGAAAGAGAGCTGCTCTCTCACTTGTGCATCCAAAGCACATTACCTATCAGGTAGAAACCAGTACCTCCTAAAATACTTCACTTAACAAACTTGTGCATTCAGCTCTGTGATCGATTTTCGTTTTACGTTTCACAGAATCAGACAACAGTTATTCTGTCAGCTGTGGAATCCCAGTCCTTCGAGGGAAATCTCAGAGCAGATTAAACGCAAGCAGCATCCAGAGCTGCATAGGTAAGATCACACATACGTCCCAACTCCTTCCTTATCTCATGCAACTGAAGCGTGCAACTATTAGTGTGCACTCTCCACAAGCAGGGTGCACTTTGATGTCTAACTGTATTTCTTATTTTACCGTTATAGGTAGGTACCCAAACAGGTAATCGCATTGAAGAAATCGTATTTTTATTTGTGAGAGAGAAACCATTAAGCGTATTAACTATAAATGCATTAATAACTATAAGCCAGCCAACATTTGTCCCTAGCTCCTACTGAATGTCAGCTTAATTTAGACTCGGCTTTTTTTTAAATATATATTTAAATCAACGTTTTGGTTTCATGGATGCTACATATCAACTAATAGAAAACAAAAAGGATCATATAGCATTTCATTTGATCTCCTGTGGTTAACTATAAACAGTTTCTTAATACGTAGCTCCTCAATTTCACTCATCATTTGTTAAAAAAAAAAAAAAAACGTAATTCTTTTAATTTTAAGTTAATTTTAGGTTTTTTAATTTTTTAGATTTCTTTAAAAGTGCCAGCTCACCGGACCTGGAAAGCAATGAGATGTTTCTTTTTTACAGCTGCAGTCGATGTATCTGTCGTTGTATTTCTCAGATTCATCGCAACTTTACATGATCACTCGATGTGCTTGTCAAATTAGAAACTTGTATGCAATGCCCAAATTAGAAACTTGTATGCAATGCCCAAATTAGAAACTTGTATGCAATGCCTAATGTTTTGTTTTGATGTCAGACTCATTTCACTTTAGGATGCCTGTCACAGCTAACTATCATTTCAAATTGCTGTTCCTCATAAGTGTTCAGAGTGAGCATAGCTATCACGAATCTGCTTTAAATGTTCACTAACGGCCCAGCTGGTTTCATTTTTTTTAATCAAGCACGTTGCATGTAGCGAGCCCGCAGCTGTGATTTAATGTGGTTAGCTAGAGGTTGTCAGCAAGGGCTTTATATGAATCATGTTGAGCTGCATGTCAAAACCTCTGTGTTTGGTTGTAGAGACTCAGACTCCTCCAGTGAAGCAGACGGCGTCCTTCCGGATCAAAAACGCCAAGTGCAACCTGCACCCGAAGCACAAAGGGAGGGCAGAGGACAACGGCAGACAGATCGGGCCAGGTCAGAGGTCATAAGGGCCAGGAAATGTAGGGTACAATGTCATCTTGATGGTCCCTGTTGTGGATCGGAAGCTGCGTTCTCGTTTTGCTACATAAACTGTGAAAACACATGCATACACACATGGTTAACACAGAAGAGCATGTACATCATATTTACCACATGTGACCCTGGATCACAAAACTAGTCTTTAATATAGCAATAGCCAAAAAAACATTGTATGTATGGGTCAAAATTATAGATTTTTCTTTTATGCGAAAAATCATTGGGACATTAAGTAAAGGTCATGTTACATGAAGATTTTTTGTAAATGTCTTACTGTAACTATATCATAACCTAATTTTTGATTAGTAATATGCATTGGTAATAATTAATTTGAACAACCTTTAAGGTAATTTTTTTCAGTATTTAGATTTTTTTTTTGCTGATTCCAGATTTTCAAATAGTTGTATCTCGGCCAAATATTGTCCCATCCTAACAAACCACACATCAATGAAACACTTATTTATTCAGCTTTCAGGTGCTTTATTAAATCTCAATTTCAATGTGAATAAAGGCCTAAATTAAACTTGTTATCAGATCGAGAGATCGTATTGTAACCAAAGGCTTATATAACATGATCGTAATTAGGATTGGGAATCGATTCAGATGTTCCAGGTCGATTCGATTTTGATTCACAAGCTCTCAAATTGATTCGATTCGATTTCGATTTTCTATACTCGATTCTCGATTCAACTCAATGAATATAGAACAGAAACCATCTCTTATTTTCAAATGCATACAATTATGTTAAATAAATACAATACAAATTTGATTCAAGATGAAAAATGCATGCTGAAAAAGTCAAAACAGTCGCATTTCTTGATCAGACAGGATCAAGTTATTTCATTTTTTATTTTTCATTTTTTATTTTTCATTTTAATCATACAAAAAAAAAAAAAAAAAATTGTGGCCTTTGAGAATCGATTTTAAATCGGCCACATTTAAAAAAAATAATTAATCGAAAAATATATTTTTTTACCCAGCCCTAATCGTAATCAAAGTTTGGGTTTGGAACAACATGAGTGTGAGTAAATGTATATTGGCTACAGTTAAAGAGTTGACAATACAATAATGTCCCTCCAAAAAAAGTTAAACAGTGACACCTAAATGTTGTGTGAATAATGACTTGATTTCCAGGTGGACAACCGTGCAACAACTGCCTGGTCACATTCGTTAACCTGAAGTGCGACTCGTCTAAGAAGGCCAAAGGTCGTCGGGCACGTAACCCGTCAAGCAAAGAAATCACACGCATCACTCTGGAGCTGGAGGCTGAGGTCAAGCCAGGAGACGCCACTGGTGAGTCTGACATCCTCCACCTAAAATAAACCCTCCTTGTTCTCCTAACGTTCATCTTGTTCTCCTGTAGGGAACTGTAACGTGATGTGTCAAAGGCAGCGAATGGAGCAGCAGATGAAGTCATACATTAAAGCCCTGAAGAAATCCATTAACCAGGAGCGCTTCCTCATCCGTGTGGCTGGACTGGAGTACGAGGTGGCACAGAAGCTAAGACAAACTGCACCGAGGCAGGAGAACTGTGGACCGGGTCGAGAAAAAGACAGCGGCCGCTGTGGTAAGAACAGAAGAGTGAGTGGGGCTGTTATTTAGGAACCCCCTTCTCCAATGCAATTTGATGCAAGAGAGCTACATCTTGAAACAAAGTATCAGCTGCTAAGAAACTCAAGACGATCTGAGATTGCCACTGAGATTATTAATTAGCAACTCTTGAATGAAAGGCTTTAGGTTGGTACGGAGGAACATTTTATGAGATTATGATGCTGATACTGTTCACCCCTTTTTTTGGGGGGGGGGGGTTGTCGTTTGCTTTAATATTCCGCAGCAGTTTTCTTCAAGAAAATATACATTTTACATAAAATATTTGTAATAAGTTGTCCTGAGGCACATAGAAAAAATATTGCATAAAGACATTTGTCTTGGTATCTGAGTGCCTAAATTTTTTTAAATGCAGAAGTGCTGTAAAATGAACAGAAGTTATGCCATTGCTATTTTTTGGTAGTGACAGTAATCTGAGATTGCTTGCAAACTTTTATAAAAAGCAATTGGAAAATGCTGACCGCAAATGCAATGGAAACCAAACTAACTAAAGCAAAGATCGGAAGTGCATTTTTTTTTTTTTCATTTATCACTTGAAACGACAAGGTCTTTAGAGTCAAATGTCAAAGTCTAATGGCATCTGTCAAAAAGAAAAAGAAGAAACTGAGCTCAGGATTTCTGCTGTCTCACTGCTGCCCCCTGCTGGCTGCTCTCTCTTAGTCAGATGTTTGCCGGGGTCGTACTACCACGGTGAGCAGGAACGCTGTGTCCAGTGTCCGCCTGGAACATTTCAAGAACGTGAAGGTCAGCTGGCCTGTGACCTTTGTCCTGGAGGAGACCGCCATGGCCCACTAGGGGCCCGCAACATCACGTCATGTGCAGGTAACTAGACTTAATTAATGTGCCTTCTACTTGTAATAGATGTAAATGTGTCCTGCACTAGACACTTATTCGTTTTTCTTTTAAGAATACATTTTTACCCGTTCTTGGTCATTTCTGTCTGTTTATAGGTCAATGTCCGCCAGGTTATTTCTCCAGTGACGGGTTCAAGCCCTGTCAGCCGTGTCCTCTGGGAACATACCAACCCGACCCAGGACGAACTCTCTGTTTCCCCTGTGGAGGTGGGCTTGGGACCAAAAGAGAGGGTGCCAGCTCCTTTAATGACTGTGAGGTCAAAGGTAAGACATTTTGATGCTCTACAGTGCTGTGCATTTATATAAAGCTAGACAGTACGCATAAAATGATGTTTGGAGCAAAACATGATGTTGTTTATTTTTCAGCATCATTCAAAAGGGACTACGGATGAAAATTAGCCAGCGTTGGTTAAATCTGGACCTTTTTACATATTTATGTACTATTAATGTGCATTATCCCCGATTAAAATAAATATATATTTTTCTAAACTTTTATCTCAGATACTATTATAGTTCTTATTCATATTTCAAATTCGTTTTTATTTTACTCTTTTAATTTTAGTACTTTTTGTTTTGTCATTTTTATTAGTTTATTATTTCTATGTATTTTGTTACTTTTTATTTTTATTTACATTTTAGTTATTTTAGTTTATCAACTTAAATTAAACGCAAATGAAAAATGTTGTCTTTGCAACTAGCTGAAAAAAGTTTTTAAAAGTGCTTTTACATTTTTTTTTTGTGTTAACGTTTATCAAGTAATTGACTTTTCTTTTTTCTTTTTTTTGATGGTTTTAGTTTACCATAACTGGCCTAAATGACAATATTGATTTGGGTTGTGTTTGTGTGTAGACACCAGTAATGGATGTTTGACTCACAAAACTGTTTAAAACATGTACAAGTACTTTCCTCAAGTTTAAAATGGTTAAAATATTCAACAAAGGATTGATCAGACCACCTGAACTGGACAAATGAAGCCTTTCATTTAGTAAAACTAGATACATGTGGGATCTGAGAGGGAAACGTCACACTAAATCAGCCGATGTGAGACTGGTGTCCTTGTGTGTATGTGTGTAGTGTTGTGTTCTCCAGGTCACTATTATAACACCTCGGTTCATCGTTGCATCCGCTGTCCTCATGGAAGCTACCAGGCTGAGTTCAGACAGAACTACTGCATCTCCTGTCCAGGAAACACCACCACAGACTTCGACGGGGCCATCAGTGTGTCTCAGTGCAAGAGTGAGTCCGTTCATCCTCAAACACAAGTGTGGACTTCCTATGATGAGTCCCATAAGAGTCTGCTGTTGACTGGAAATCTAGAAGTAAAAGCAACATCAGATCAACAAATCGCATTTTGAGTGAAATGAGCGAAAAGGTTAAAGCTGCGGTAGGGTACTTTTGACGCTCTAGCGGTTAATAAACAGAACTGCTTGCGTCTTGCGGAAGAACATCGTAGCGGAACTACTTCTCTCTGTTTATGTCTATGAAGAATCACAAAGGTACTGGGTTACTCCGCCGCGGTATCCCCGAAGCAATCTAAAATAGTCCGAATATAAACACTTATTATAGGTGCACCCTAGTGATTCAGGACAAGCTAAAAACATGGTTTGGAAAATGGATTCATGGTGTACTCGCTTATTATATACATTTTTCTACATTTTGAACACAAACAAAGTTACGGACCGCAGCTCTGATTGGTTGATTATTACCGGGAGCGATGGAGTTTCTGCAAATGGCAATAGGACACTGGGAGGAGCCAGAGGAGCTTGATTTTTTCACAGATCATCTGTCTCATATTCTACTGTCAGGACATAATGACAGGTTTAACAAATATGTAAAAAATATTTTTTTTACAAAAGTTCCCTACTGCACCTTTAAGCTTGTATTTTGGCACTGGGAATAAAAAGCATTTAAAGGGAAACTCCAACCCCGAAATGCAAATTTTGTTATTAATCACTTATCCCCATGTCGTTCCAAACCCGTAAAAGCTTTGTTTGTCTTCAGAACACAAATTTATATATTTTGGATAAAAAACAGAAAAGTATGTAAAGCATGGTCAGAATAGGGCATCTGCAATCAATGGTTCAACCGTAACATTATGAAGCGACGAGAAAACTTTGTATGCAAATAAAACAAAAAAGAACGACTTTAATCAACAATTTGTTTCCTTTGTGTCACTCCACATCAGTGTAGCGCCATTTTGGAAAATATAAGATGAAAGCAGGCATCAGCTGCACCACAAGGATATGGTTTCTGCGTATATTTACACTTTGATTTGAAAGAAAACAGTGCATCCTTGTGGCACGGCTGACTCAGAAGAGAATACGCTGCTTGCGTTCAACTCATATTCTCCAAAATGCAGCTACACTGATGTTGAGTGACACACAGGAGACAAATTGCTAAAATAAAGTTGTTATTTTTGTTTTACTTGCATACAAAAAGTATTCTCATGGCTTCATAACATTATGGTTGAACCACTGATGGCAGATGGACTATTCTGATGACGTCTTTCATACTTTTCTGGACCTCGACAGTCTATGGGACAGTCACAAGCCTCCCAGTTTTCATCCAAAATATATTAAATTGTGTTCTGAAGACAAACAAAACTTTTACAGGTTTTACAACATGTGGGTAAGTGATTCATTTTGGGGTGGTGTACCCCTTTAAGGATAAAAATCCAGATCCAGAAAAGTTTTCAGCGAGGAATCTTCTTGTGTGTTTGTGGGTGTGTTCAGATCGGGAATGCGGGGGTGAAATAGGCGAGTTCATCGGATACATCGAGTCTCCCAACTATCCAGGAAACTACCCGGCCAACGTCGAGTGTATCTGGACGATCAACCCTCCACACAAACGCAAGATTCTCATCGTTGTTCCAGAGATCTTCCTCCCATCTGAGGATGACTGTGGAGATGTCCTAGTTATGAGGAAGAACGGTAAGTTCTTGTGCTTTTCCTGGTTTAACCTTTATAATAAGTGTAGTTGATTTGAACGCTAACATTTTGTTTTCTTAGGCTCAGCGACCTCTATCACCACCTATGAAACATGTCAGACGTATGAGAGACCGATTGCTTTTACCTCCCGATCACGCCGCCTCTGGATCAACTTCAAATCCAATGATGTAAACAGTGCTCGCGGATTCCAGATTCCATACGTCACGTACGATGGTACAGCTTTGAGATCAGTCATTGTCTGTACACATTTAGTTTTGTATATACAGTACAGACCAAAAGTTTGGAAACATTACTATTTTTAATGTTTTTGAAAGAAGTTTCTTCTGCTCATCAAGCCTGCATTTATTTGATCAAAAATAAAGAAAAAACAGTAACATTGTGAAATATTATTACAACTTAAAATAATAGTTTTCTATTTGAATATACTTTAAACAAATAATTTATTCCTGTGATGCAAAGCTGAATTTTCAGCATCATTCCTCCAGTCTTCAGTGTCACATGTAACATCAGTCGATCACATGATTATTTAGAAATCATTCTAATATTCTGATTTATTATGAGTGTTGGAAACAGTTCTGCTGTCTAATATATTTGATCCATAAAAGGATAAAAAGAACTGCATTTATTCAAAAAAAAAAAAAAAATTATATATATATATATATATATATATATATCACTTTTTAGCAATTTAACACATCCTTGCTGAATAAAAGTATTGATTTTATTTAAAAAAATAAAGAAAAAAAATGGCTGACCCCAAATTACTGACCAGTAGTGTATATTGTTATTACAAAATATTTATATTTTAAAAACATAGCTTCTTTTTGTTTGTTTTTTTTTTCATCAAAGTATCCTAAAAAAGTATCACATGTTCTGAAAAAATATTAAGCAGCAGAACTGTTTCCAACTTTGATAATGAATCATCATATTAGAATAATTTCTAAAGGATCATGTGATAATGATCCTAAAAATTCAGCTTTGCATCACAGAAATAAATTATAATTTAAAGTATAATACATTTAAAAACAATTATTTTAAATTGTAATAATATTTCACAATATCACATTTATTTTCTGTATTTTTGATCAAATAAATGCAGGCTTGATGAGCAGAAGAAACTTCTTTCAAAAGCATTAAAAATAGTAATGTTTCCAAACTTTTGGTCTGTATATATATATATATATATAAATATATATATATATATATAAAGAAACATCCTCAGGAGAAAGATGTTGATAAGATATTTAATGGGTTTCTATTCATTCTTGACTTTGATTGACACTTAAGTGTGTTTGATTTTTTTTTTTTAGAAGACTATGAACAGCTGGTTGAAGACATTGTAAGAGATGGAAGACTTTATTCCTCTGAAAACCATCAAGAAATACTCAAGGTCAGTTTTGTATTGCAAAAAAAATCTTGTTTTCCAATATAAATATCTAAACATTCTTAAGATACATTACATTTAGAAGTTAAATGACTTACAGGAACACTACACTTTTTTTTTGTTTTTCCATTTTCGAGTCCATTCAGCCGATCCCCAGGTCTGGCGGTAGCACTTTTAGCTTAGCTTAGCATAGATCATTGAAGCTGATTAGACCGTTAGCATCTTGCTCAAATAGACCAAATAGTTTCAATATTTTTCCTAATTAAAACTGGACTCTTCTGTAGTTACATCGTGTACTAAGACCTGCCAGTAAATGAAAAGAAGCTCAAGAAGTCACTTTTGAGCGAGATGCTAACGGTCTAATCAGATTCAATGATCTATGCTAAGCTAAGCTAAAAGTTCTACCGCCAGACCCCCGAGATCAGCTGAATGGATTCGAAAACGTTAAAAAGTGTTCCTTTAAGATGTAAGATTTCTGTATCAAAAGCAAATTTTTGCTTAAAACAAGAAAAGGTCTCTGCCAATGAGTAAGAAAAATAAACAAGCTTCCCCCTTAAAAAAAGTTTCTTTTTCAGTCCCCACTGGTAGATGTATTTCTGGTTTTAAGCTCACTTCATTTCTATATATTTATATATACAGGCTTTTTGCTTTTCAAGTTGAAATTACCTTCTGTTACGAATTTTATACTGGAAAACAAGAAAACAATACTTAGTAAGAAAATATTTATTTTGCACAGTAACAAGGTAAAAACATTTTTCGAAACACATACTGTACATTCTTTAACTACATCTCTCTATCCAGAAACCCATAATCTGTGCTTTTTACCTAAACTATGTTAACGGTATAGAAAGCTTGACCATACTTACGTGACAATTTATTCCAGGTCTCATACCCTTTCTCTCTTTTTGATTCTCACCAGGACAAAAAACTGATTAAAACTCTGTTCGATGTTCTGGCTCACCCAAACAATTACTACAAGTACTCAACTCGGGACTCCACAGAGATGCTCCCGCGCTCATTCATACGCCTCATCCACAGCAAAGTCTCTGCTTTCCTGCGTCCGTATAAATAATCAAAAGCTCTGTCCATCTCCAGTCACCTGGCCTCGAGTCAAAGGGATCCTACACACATTTAAAGGAAATACACATTTTCAATGGCACACACAATCACACTATGCAGATGTTTCACTTTACCTTTTTCTTTTCTTTTTCTCATCAGTCATCTCCGAAGGGAACAAAGCTTCCGTGTTGTCCGCATGTAATGCAGTCGTATCAAGCCAAACTGAAGTGTTTCCTTTCTCTTCATTCTGTGCTGTGTCTATGTTTTTTGTCCGAGGTTTGGGTGGTTCCCACGCCCCCCGTTAAGAGCGACGTGTGAGGCTAAACACGCCTGATTGTGTTGTACAGACAAAAGTAAGTCATAGCATGTCAAAGAAAAGAAAATCTATTTGTCGAACTGGAGCTAGCTGTGATCGTGCTTTTTTCTCAAGTTCCAGCTCTCGTAAACTCGTAGTTCTCAAAATAAATGTACAATCTTTCGTATATCTGTATTTTTAGTGTGCTCTTGGTAAGATCGAATTCATATCCAGCATTCCACAATGTTAAAGCATTTTATTTGAGATCTTAGAGCATACATGTAATCTATGAACCATGCTGTTAATACAGTAATGTTTTATTAAGGTCTGCCTGTTCGGATTGTATTATTGTCAACAGCATATTCATCTATTTCCTTATATTCAAATTAATTTAACAAGGCATTAGAGATATGTGGGTTATTAGAAAGGCGGGGTGATGGGTTGGAACAGTGGACTGTTAACACTCAGTTCTGTGAGTTTTTTGGGTTTTTTTGTTAGTTTTTTTGCAGAACATGCAATTGCTGCTTCTTCAGAAACGTCACTTTAAGCCTTTGGTTTTTTACCTAATGTGATAAAAAAAAAATCCCTATAGAAGAGCAGTCAAGAGGACGAAATCTTTCACAGGTTGGAAGTAATGTTTTCATAATGCAGACAGAAATCACTGATAAACGTAAGCCACAGGTTGACGTGGATGGACTTGAGTTTTAAAAAATGGCATCGCTCCAGATTTCAGGATGAAAGGACGTTGAAGCGAACGATGAAGTGTTTCGAGTTTGTTTTGCACATTACATGAGGACCCAAAGAGAAGCAGCATTCGGGTCACAGGTTTTGGGTTTCGAAGACGTGCCTGAAACACAAAAGTGTCAGGATAAACCTGTGGATGTCGACATTTATGAGAGTTTCCTGTATTAATTATGAACCCGTTAGTATTCCTTACGAATGTGTTTACAGGTAAAGCCCTTCACATAAAGTGAGAAAAGAACAAATCTTTGAGAAGGAGAAACCATACACAGTTTTGATGTATTAACAGAAAAGGACTGGTCGAAATGCTAGTTTGTGGTTCTCTTTTTTTGTATATTGTAAATATGAAATAAACGTAGACTAATTGGAGTCTGAGAGTTAAGTCCAAACAAGTAGTTTTCCTGACCTCACCGTTGTGCTATCCTCCAGGCCAAAGGCTGACACAAATATTTAATCATTAATCCCGGAATCATCCATGCAAACACTTGGCTAAAGCACATGGTCCTGTTGTATATAAACATGCATTCTTGCATTGCTATGGTGAATGGGGGCTATAATTACATCAACTTTAACTTGCTTAACCAGATTCTCTTTGCCATCTCAGCAGCACAGCTCAAAAACAAAGACACATTTTACATTAAAAGGAGATAGTTGTCCCACCTCTTTGTTTTAAGTAATGGACATATGATAAATCCCTGGAGAATATATCATTATATCCAGAACTAAAGAGAGTGGAATGTGTGAGATGTTTGCAAAGGTTACTTCATGAAGCCGTTATTTACATTTGAGGTGTTTTGTACAGCTGTCATCGATTACAAGGGTCACTAATGTAATTGTTTAAATGTATAAACATAGTAACATAGAAACAAAACAAAAAAGAGAGAGAGAATTAACCCAAGAAGATGTCAAATGTCAGTATTGCCCCACTCAAGAAACCAAACTCAAGTTCAAGTCAGCATCTGCTACTAAACATGTCCGATATCTCCATGAAGAAAAGACATGGGTCATATGTGAAATAGCCACAATTGCAATGAAATTATACGTTTGTAGCAAAGTAGTCGATGTTTTGGTGAATGTTCACTTAAAGAAATGGAGTATTAGCTCTAAATGTCATTGGCAGTCTGTGATTGCTGCTTTATTTTTATCATTTCCCCTTCGTCTTTGCTCTACCAAACCCATCTTAAAGCAAAATGTTTTGATGTTGCTGTTTTCTTTTTCAAAATTACTCAATATTTCATGGAATGGGAAATGGTATTTGCACTTGAAATTTGTTTATGCTCATGTACAAATGTCTGGATTTTGTATTGTCTTTTTAAATGAAAATAAAGAAATAAATTGGTGTTCTTAAAGTTGACTATTCTGAGTTCTTTACATGTATACAGAAAATAGGAAAGATAGATGACAACCACAAGAAATAAGATATAAAAAGTATCCACGATGCTGTAGAATACATACATTTTTTTCCCCCTTATTATTAGTTCAGAGTATTTTGTTATAATTTTGTTGTTTTATATAGATTTATATTCCCAGGAAAAAAATATGAGTTGGTGAAATATAACAATGTCTACTTTATGACCTCTACATAATATTTTTAAGAATGCATATTTTATCTCTAAACTGAAGGATCAGTCCAAAGACATTTCAAAATAAGAGTCCTTGTGGTATTTTGGTTACACAATAAATTGTATTTAATTAAATTTTCAACTACAAACTATTGTAGTTCTTGGCTGGGATGCTTCCCCACAGGAAGGAAAGTCAAAGAACATTATTTGACACAGTATTCAATATATAGATTTTACAAGTAGCAGTAAAATCTGTCCAATTCACTGAGAGAGACACAAGGCAAGGAGAACTCTACCACTTAAATGCTACAATTTTGCATACTTTAAAATCCATAATAATGCATAATATGAGTATGTAATTAAATGTAGTAGTAGTATATTCAATTAATACAAATATTGTTAAAAATTTATTTGTACATGTAGTAGACACTTTTTGTGCCGTGGGTTATGAGGATTTTCCACCTGGCTACCACCGAAAGTATATTTCAAACCTATGGGAAACACTATGTTGGGCATTCACTGAAAAAAAAAATCCTGTACACTTCTCTGGAGAAAAACGTATGGACATGGGTGTTTACTTCCAATTTCTATAGAGAACAATATTGTAATTTTGACTTACTGTGCATTCACACTGCCGGCGTCGAGAGCGTCAAAGCGGCCGGAAGTCACTCATTTTCAATGTAAGCCAGCGTAGAGCAGCGTCGAGGAGAGTTGAAATCAAGGCAACTTTATGGTAATGAGCTATGACGTGGTTGGGCAGCAACCAATCGGAACGTAGAAGTCCACCGCTTGAGAGGATTCCACATAGACATACAAGTTCCTAGACGCCTCATCGGCCGCTCGACCGCACGTCAACGTCGCGGCCATATTGGAGCGGGCAACTCACACACCAGGACAGAAGAAAACATACCTGATTCATCGACAGATTGGACACCTACAAACCGTCATACGAGAATAAAAACAGACTCCGAAGTGCGGATCTGAATCAACCGAGTCGCAAACAGGCTCCGAAGTGCCGATCTGTATCAACCAGGCGGCAAGGAAGTCGACCGGAAATTGAAGTCGGCTGCGTGCTGCCATCTTGTAGCAGAACTTCACTTGCGTTAGCATTCCCATTGACTCCCATTCATTTTGGTGTCACTTTGACAGCGAACAACTTTACATCTGAGGAGTTTAAAGACTCCGTTTGTCCATTATGTACTTCTAAAGATGCACGACAATGTATAAAGGGCTCCATTACCCTCTATGTTACATTATGGCCCCGTAGAAACAGTTTTTGTGAAAAATAGGCTAACGATTGCGTCACAACCACTCGACTCTCTGTCGCATTACCGTACAGACAGGAGGAGAAGCTCGCAGGCAATTAACTTAATATGGCGTACTGGCGTTACATTTTAAAATACTATACAAATTAATTAATCAGAATACTTACTCCTGCTCACTCACGACAAAGAACTCCCCGCTCAAGCTCGCCGTCTCTGCAACACACACACAGCACAGCTACTAAAACATTTACATCTGTCATACAGGTTGCTGACGTCATCAAGCTTCGTTTGAGTCTGCGCGTCAGAAACGGAAGTGCTAAAAAACGCTAAAAATGGGCTTCAATTGTCTCAGTTGAGTTCTAATGGGGTCACTGTGTCCATTTCTTTTACTGTCTATGGTATCAACGGAGTCGCGAACAGGCTTCGAAGGCCCGATCTGAATCAACCGAGTCGCGAACAGGCTCCGAAGTCCCGATCTGAATCAACCGAGTCGCGAACAGGCTCCGAAGTCCCGATCTGAATCAACCGAGTCGCGATCAGGCTCCGGAGGGCCAATCTGAATCAACCGAGTCGCGAACAAGCTCCGAAGTGCCGATCTGAATCAACAGAGTCGCGAACAGGCTCCGAAGTCCCGATCTGAATCAACCGAGTCGCGAACAGGCTCCGAAGTCCCGATCTGAATCAACAGAGTCGCGAACAGGCTCCGAAGTCCCGATCTGAATCAACCGAGTCGCGATCAGGCTCCGAAGTCCCGATCTGAATCAACCGAGTCGCGATCAGGCTCCGGAGGGCCAATCTGAATCAACCGAGTCGCGAACAAGCTCCGAAGTGCCGATCTGAATCAACAGAGTCGCGAACAGGCTCCGAAGTGCCGATCTGAATCAAAAGAGTCGCGAACAGGCTCCGAAGTGCCGATCTGAATCAACTGAGTCGGGAACAGGCTCCGGAGTGCCGATCTGAATCAAAAGAGTCGCGAACAGGCTCCGAAGTGCCGATATGAATAAACCAAGTCACAAACAGGCTCCAAAGTGCCGCCCAACATACATGGAAAAACAAACCACTGTTTCAAAATGTGTGTTTTCTGCATGAGTGTGTTTAATGTGCATTATAGAACAAAATGTCAAGCATCATCAAGTATTTTGCATTATTTGACTCATTAATTGAATAAAATAGAAAATCTTGAGGGAAGCGGCGGGGAATTAATGTTTATTAGTCAGGTTTTGTGTTCACAAATAAACCACTCTATTCCCAGAGAAAGACAGAACTGAAAACTTAAACAAAATGTGTTTCTTGAGCTAAGATTGATTCAGAGGATTTTCTATTATATATATATATATATATATATGTGTGTGTGTGTGTGTGTGTGTGTGTGAGTACATGTATATATTATACTTAAGGAGCTCATTAATTAAACACAATTTGGAACTCATGTCCACAATATTTTTGTGTTGTGTCATTAGTTGTGTCTTAATTTGATTAATAATTAGTATTTTTTAGTATTTTAAAATTACATTAAAATTTTTTTTTTACTCTTTATTTTACTATTAGTTTATTCTTCATTTTTATCTATTCTGTATTATTCCACCCTTTATATTACATATAATTCTTGCTATTATTAACCTATTGTTGTTCAGTTTCATATTATACATAGAATTTAATAAATCTATTATATCTCATATGTTATTGTACCGTTGTACTCACTTTTCATATTATTCACTTTACTTAAAGTTGTACTACATGTACTTTTTAATATAACATATCACTTTTACTATATTTCTACTGTGCACTGTATCAGTGGATATTTTCATTTTCACTGGATCCATAGCCTCATCAGTTACATGTGTTATTATTTGTTGTATTCTTCTGTAGGCTAAAGTGCTATCAAAATGAAAAGCAGACTTCAAGTGTGTGATTTGTATTTACTTGTTTTATTAAATTTTCTCAACGATAGTAAATTATTAGTGTTTAAAGATGTATTACTTAGGTTTTATCCCAGTACTACAAAGGGAATGGGCTGTGTTCTGACCTGAGACACAATAAAGAGAGAAAAAAAAGAAAGAAAAATGTTGCGATTGAACACAGAGAAAGCAATAAAACAACTACATATCATGTAATGTACATTCAAATTACATTACATGAATATGTCACAGTTATACTAAATTAACAGATTTGTAATCCGAAAACATAAAAAATAAATTAAAAGTGATACGTTGACCAAGGTGTCTGAGATTTGTTCATTTTAAGTAAAGGATCTTAATATTACGTCCTCAACAATATTTAATGAGGTTAACTTATAACGTTACCCTCCTTGGGGTTAGTCTGCACGAGAGCAACAAGCTTGTTTGCTTTGCGACCACTTTAAATACAAAATAAGTATTCAGTAACGTTTTTACCTGATGAAATATCAATATAATAAATAGATTGCGACCAAATATGGTTTATCTGTGTTCTTCAAGCCCTCTCTGGTATTTTTATAGATATATTCATAATGCAGTGTAATTGACTTCGCGTTTAATCACTGAATACTATAAAATAGCATGATTTCTGCTTCGTTCATCGATATGAAAACGCTTGAAATCAAGTTATTTCAAGTGATTTTGGACTTATTTTTTGTTTTACAACAATTGCCATTATAGTACCATTTTTACTTTTGTACTCCGCAAAGAAAATAAAAAATAAATAAATAAAATTATATATATATATATATATATATATATATATATATATATATATATATATATATATATATATATATATATATATATTAAATTTGAATTTCTTTATTATTATTTTTTTATGGGATTTTAATGATGAAACAACATTAAAACACTAAACAGTTTCCTTTTTTATTATGATGTTAGAAAAAAGTCACAGTTTACAGGTAAAACACATTAACATACTTCATCACAAATGGAATATCCATACAATAAATATGGATTTTTGTTGTAACATTAGTTACTTAATGCCAATTTTATGCTGATCTAATTGAAAAATGGTCTCAATGTCATTATTATTATTTAATTTTAATTTTATTTTATTTTATTAATATTTATTTATTTATTTTGGTCCTTATTTGTATTTATTCGTGGGGGGCAAACATGAAAACAAGGTATAAAAATATTACACTGCTCTAGTTTAACAGAAAATATATAAATATAAAATATTCATTGTAAATTGTTCTGCTCATTTTAATGAAATACAGAGAAAAGAAATGTTTCATTATGACTTTGAGACAGCTAGCTATATTGTGTCTTTCAGTGGAATATTTGTTTGGTAAATTACTTCATGTACACACATTCTGGAAGTCTTGGTTTCCATTCCCCGTCTGCGCCACAGGTGACAAAACTCTCTCCTAAAAGTCTTAAACCAGGGTTGCAGGCGATTTTCACGGTGTTTCCATATTTATAGACCGCCCTGAAACCCCTCATTCTTGATCCATGCGGCACATGGGGGTTAGGACAGACAATGACTGAAAAGCATGGTAAATAGTCTGTCAATTCATTTATGTATTCATTTCCGACAATTAATTTGAGAGAAAATACAAATGTAAAGTTTGTGATATCGAAGTGACCACAGATGTACTGTATATACATATTTATAAGCACAAACATAGATGCATACCTATGTATGACTGAACATTTGTTCTGGGTTTTTTTGTCAACACATTAATAATTTTACCTTCTGTGTATTACATTTAAATGTAAGTGAATAAATAAACAGTAAATAAAGTAAATATTAAAAAAAATTATAAATAAATAAAAATTACAAAGTAATTCAATAAATAAAAGTGAATGAATAAATAAAAAGTAAATGAAAGTAAATAAACAAAAAGTACATAAAAAAATGAATAAATTCAATAACTGAAAAAAACCTGAAAAGTAAAAAAAAAAAAAAAAAAATGTAAATATATAAAATCTGTAAAAAGTAATAAACTCAAACAGGTAAATAAAACCTCTCTAGAGTTACAAAATGATGGGCCCTTTATAAATATATGGCCACAAAATCAACATTGTGCACAGTAGAAACTGAGATTTAACTTCCCTTACCTTACCTGAAAAGCTAGAATATCTTAAAATACACCACCACAGTCATAAAGTCAATATCAATGATCACATGCACTCTTTATATGTGTACCTTTGCACTCAGGAGGAGGAGCGCTCCAGGAGCCCTTCTTGGTGCAGTAAATCTCTCTTGCACCAATCAGAGTTCCAGAACGGCAGTGATAGGACACCACGTGACCGAAGGGAACATGGTCATATATGGGGTCAAACATCTCAGCATCCCTGACCTCTGGAGGTGGAGGACAGTGCACAGCTGCAAAAAAACACACATATATCATCTATCTATGAGAGCGATGTACTGTGCAGTGTCACTGTACAGTAGGAAGCTGAATCCATATGCATTTGCAATATTGAAGCCAAGCTATAAAACGTAAAAAAGTCTCAGAAAACAATCATACGTTCACACACAGGGCTCCTTCCATCCCAGCCTCCATCCCGGCAGATCCGCACTTTTGGGCCGGTCAGCTCATACCTGACAAGAGCAATGAAACAAAAAGATGGATGAATGTCTAATAGCTAGGGATGTCAATTTAATGCATAAATCTAATTAATTAGTTATAGAAAAAGAACACATGTAGAGTCATCTGCTCTCTATAGCTCTCTCATATTACATGTTAAATGCTGATTGGTCCATGCAGCGCAGCTTTAAGCTGAACACGCCTGTACAAGTTGATTGGTGACAAACAAAGTTATACAGTATGCTCCTAATATTTAAAATGTTAGGGCAAAAATGCCCCTGTATGAGTTTTTGTATCATATTTATATTATGCAATGAATCAAGAATCACACGAGTGCTGTTCTTGTTCTGAGTGCAAATGCGATATTGATTTTATACAACAGTTCAATAAGTAAGAACTTAATATTGTGTTATATTTTAGACACAATATTGAGTGTTTTTGCTCAGCTTTGCAAATGCAAATGTTACCTATTAAAGCCACAGCAGAACTGTTGTGCATTTCCAAGAAAACACAATTTCTGCTTTTTAAATGAATCATGTGAATCAATGATTCAATGGCCTGTTCATAAAGAGAGCCATTTACTTCATCCATGAATGAATCTGCTTTTTGAATGAATCGAATGAATGAATGAATGACAGGATTTTTACCACCATCTACTGGCAGTTTTAATTTCTAATTTACAGTATAATTTCATTATAATCATTTATAATTTCATTAAAAATTAATTTCATTACATATGAGTGAAGTGAAAAGCTGCATGTATGCAAAAAACATTATGGTGGATTATGGCAGTTTGAAGTTAAAAAAATAACTATGGATGGATTTGTTTCAGCTTTTGTCTTCTCAAGATGTAAACTGATGGACTGGAGTGGTGTGGAGTATTGTGATGTTTTTATCAGCTGTTTGAACTCTCATTCTGACGGCACCCATTCACTGCAGAGCATCCATTGATGAGACACTGATGCAATGCTACATTACTCCTAATCTAATGAAGAATCAAACTCATCTACTGTATATCTTAAAACAGAGCGGGAATGCAGGTGTATTATAACTGCTGCTGTATCTCACCCTTCGTTACAGATGGCTGTAGCTGAATCTCCAAATGACACGCCGGTGTACTCGTATAGGCCATAGGAGAGCTCTCCGGCAGATCCGCATTTCTTTCCTTTTGATATAAACTAATTGTTAGATTCTTCCAACACGACATCAAAATGAAGTGACTTTAAGCTTAAAACAAGACAATATTTCTTCCATGTTTTAAGCAAAGTCACTTCGAATTACTTTGATTTTAAACTAAATGTGTCTTGATTTAAGAATGTTTAGGTAATCCGAGGAAGAAATCCTCAGATGCTTTAATATAAAAAGTGGGAGCTTGTCTGGCGTACTTTCACATCGGAGATGCAGGTTTCTCCACTGGCCTTTAAAGCAGTGTATAGTGGAGCTTCCTCTGGCTCGCACGTATCCTGTACTGCATTTGTAGTGAACGCGAGACCCAGATGGATACTCTCTCAGTTTGAGGGATCTCTCTCTGGGGAAAGCATGAGGGACTGACGGAGCTGGACCACATTTACCTGTGAGAGAACCAAAGTACCATTAGCAGACTGGAAAATTTGAGTACGGTCGAATTCAGAATGGCTCAATACTATGCAAGCTATTCATATGAATTATTTCAGTGTGTATAACTTGTGAAGAATGAAGTGAAAGCTATTTTTTTTTTATGAAAATTTGTTATAAAATTACATAATTTTTAAAATATATTTTAAGAAATGTTTTATGCATATATATGTGCGTGAACCTGGAGCACAAAAGCAGTATTAAGTCTCTGACAAGAGACAACAGTCACAGACCACCGGGCTCCCCCGAATCAGCTCCAGATCTCTGGAAACCATACTAAACCATAGCAGAACCCTGACTATATTTTATGGTTTGTGATGCTAAAGAACATTTCATACCGTCCCAGACAACTGTACATCTGTGGCTATTGCGGTTTAATTATAAACGCTAACGTAAACTCATATTTACCATAGTAAAATAATTTTCTTTGCCTCTTTATTTTTGTATACTGTAAAAACTTCAACCACATAGGTTGAAAATGAATAAAGGTTGAAATATTATATTAGAAGTTGTACTTATATTTTTTTGTAAAGTTATCCAAATGATTCATTAGCTAATCAAAAAAAGAACTTTAGATTAATTATTTATTGTAATAAAAATAATCATTAGAGTAGTCGACTAATCGAAAAAAATAATCGTTAGTTGCAGCTCTAAAACCAAGTGTGAAAACAAAATGAATTACCTTTCGAGCGGCACTCAGGCAAGCCCTGCCATTGGCCGTCTGGTCCACATGTGACCTGTGGCGAGCCAGTCAGTACAAACCCCTCGCTGCAGACGATGGTTACAGTGTCTTGGGGTCTGTACTGTGTCCTTTCTCCAGGTTTTATCAATCTGTTTGCCACATCAGGTGTTAAACACATGATCCTCGACACTAAACCATAGGAAAAAACAATCATGACATATGATCCTCAATTACAGGAATCAACCACTAGAGGACAACATTAAGCTGCAGAGCCAGTTCTACAACTTTTGGAAAACTCAACTCTGATTTAAAGGGATTTACTGCAACACAATCCTCTTACATCTAATACACTTGAAGTACACTTTTAGCTCCTTCATCAAACTTTTTCATAGTTTATGGTTTTTAGAAGACATAACTGTATTTTGATGAGCACGTGGTTGTGACCTTTAGAAACTCTGTAGTGTTTTAATAAAATTAAGGTACATTTTTGTGATGATTTTAATATGACAAAGGGTTAAACTCACCCTCACAGATGGGGTCCGTCCCACTCCAACCGTTTTGCGTACACATACGAACATTTTCCCCTCTTAATGCATATCTGCACAAGAAAACAATTACATCTATGATTAAAAAAAGACATTTAAATCATGAAATGAAATTTTTAGAGGCCTGCTTTAGTAAAGCATTTAATAGAGGGAGATCTAGAACAATCTATGGATGCCGAACCGAGTCAAAAAGAAAAGCGACTTTCTGCACTTATTCATGGATTGCAGACACAAAAATGAAATCTGAAGATAATGTTCAAATACCCTTTATTACACGTAGCAATGGCTTTATCACCGAATGATCGTCCTGTTTGAATGTACTGTCCGTTCTCTATCTCACCCAGTGCATTGCACTTTTTCTCTGGGAGAATAAATGAGAAAATATGAAAACGTGGAGTACAATGACTGAATATAAGAGATATTTTAGAGACACAGATAACAGAAGCATCTTACTTTGGCATTTCAGGTTCAAGTGTGTCCAGTGTCCTTGCTGACACTGTGATGTTCGACTTCCTTCTGATGGTGTGTAGCCCGGGGAACACATATAAACCACTTTTTCTCCATTATTGAACTTGAATTTTTGGAGATATCTTTGGTGCAGCTGCTTGTCAGGATACTTTGTTGGTTCGCCACATTGAGTAGACAAACAAGACACTGAAACGGACGGTTTCAAAGCACAGCTCAACAAAAATAAAGCTGATGGAAAATGCAGTTACTGTAAATCATTTGCTTCCACAGTTTTGTTCCTTATTATGCAAGCTGGCGATCATACTAAAAATAACATGTGCTTGCTATTAAATCACTTCATTAGTTACCAACCAATATGATGCATTAGTTACCAATGCAATATGAGTGTTTTGAATGTAAACTGTGGAGCACATTTGACCTGTAACTTGAAGATGTTTTGCAATTTTAGACTCCAGGTGGAGGAAAATCTATTTTAAACGTGGTTAAGGAAATAAATGCACAAGAAAACAACTCCACCTCAAAGCTTATGAACGTAATGTTTAACTTTATGCCTATGAATACACAGCATGCATTGATCCTCCAGCACTGAATACTGCTAAAATGGCTTATACTGTACATAGACTAATGTTAAATAGAAATAAAGTTTTGAATAGTCAAACATTTATACAAAATACAGCAAAAGTAGTAAAACTGAGAAATATTTATATAAATGCTTTCTATTTATTCCTGTGATGTTTGCTACTCAAGAAACATGTATTATTATTGTTATTATGTTGAAAACAGCTGAATTGATTTTTTTCAGGTTTCTTTGATAAACAGAAAAATCAAAACATATGAATATCAGAACACCTGAAATAGAAAGCTTTTGTGACATCATAAATGTCGTTATCATCACTTTTGATCAATGTAAAGCATTCTTTCTAAATAAAAATATTAATTTCTATAATTTATTTTGACTAATCATCTTCTCTCTAAACTTGACTGGTGGTTATATATATATGCCTAACAATATACATTGAATTACTTATTACTTTAGAATGCGAACTTAATATTCAACTTTATGCCTATTAATACACAGCATGCGTTGATCTTCCAGTAGCACTGAATATTGCTAATACATAGACTAACGTTAAATAGAAATAAATTATTATTTGAATAGTCAAACATAAAATAGGCTTACGTGTGAATAAAATATTGGCTGGAATATCAAATGAAGACACGACGTGTCACATCTAATGCTTAATTGAAGAGTTACTCACCTAAGAAGTGCGCAAACACAAGAAAGAGTAACGTTACATTCCTCCAAACGAGCGCCATAATCACGAACGACTACAGACGAACTGAAGGAATCTAACAGTTTATACACACACACACACGCCTGCTGTCGTCATGAGAGCTGAAAGACTGCCCTTATTTCAGTGTCACTTCACAGCAGCTCTTCTAATTATACATCAAATAACAATAAACGACGGACTCGTTCAATAATATCAAGATTGAGGTCGAACAGAACGCAGTTCCATCGAGACGCCATTAGACTCTCTTAGTGTTTATTAAAGTAACGTTAATAAGCCCCAAGAAGAAGGCTTCTCTGGGATTATTGCTTTTATAAAACGGTTATTCCATATAAGTAGTAAGGTTTCACAGAATAAAACTGAGCAAATAAAGTGTAATGGTATCAATAAAAAAATAAATTAACTGTTTTCTTCCATCAATGTAGTTACGTTACTCAGAAACAGGTATGGTTCAAACAAAGTGGTTGCCGAGCAACACGCAGAAGTAAACAAAGGTGAACGCGACTCAACCAATCAGAATCAAGAACCGGAACTATCCGTTTTATGTTACTAGTGGCTGTTTTTAATTGCCAGTAGTTCATCAGTAATTAATTAACATACTACATGGTAACCACAAATTAGCAATGGTTTTACTACACTAACCATAGTTGTACTAGTAAGGCTTTGGTTAAACAAGTGGTAATCATTACACCAAAAAAATAAATAAAATAATAATAATAATAATAATAATAAAAATAATAATAATTCATAAGGGAATATTGTTATATTGTATTATATTAAAATTATATTAGTAGTGATTATAAGGAAAGTAGTACTATTTCAATCACCTACTTTACCTATCTTATACTAAATCAAAAGTTTTTGAACAGTAGCCTATAAGATTTTTTATGTTTTTAAAGAAGTCTCTTCTGCTCACCAAGGCTGCATTTATTTGATAAAAAAAATACAGCAAACGTAGTAAAATTTTAAATTTTAAAATAACTGCTTTCTATTTGAATATGTATTAAAATATAATTTATTTCTGTGATGTGCAGCTGTATTTCCAGCATCATTTCTCCAGTCTTCAGTGTCACATGATCTTCAGAAATCATTCTAATATGATGATTTGCTGCTCAAAAAACATTTATGAGGATGTTGAAAACAGCTGAATTGACTTTTTTCAGGTTGCTTTGATTAACAGAAAAATCTAAACATCTGAATATCGGAACATTATTCAGTTTTTGTATTATTGTAACATTATAGATGTCTTTATCATTATCATAAAGCAATCTTGCTAATTAATAGTATTCCCTTCTATAATTTTTTGAATAATCTTCTTTTCTCTAAACTTTTGACTGGTAGTGTATATATGTGCCTAAAATATACATTAAATTAGGCTACTTATTACTTTAGAAGGCATTATACATTATATACATAATGGCTTCATACATAAATGTAAACATAGAAAACAAAATTCTTCAAACTATTGATTACTTTAGTTCAAGGGACGGTTGAATAAACTGTTTAGACTAGTCTTAAAAAATGTATTTTCTTCTAGACTAGTCATAACTGTCCGTTAAAAATGCAGTTCAAAAAGTCAGTTTCAAAAATGTAAATAGCACAATTTTTTGATCAGAAAAGTGAGACTTTTTAATTACAATTATCTCTTGGCTAATTGCTAGTCGGTCTAACTAGCTCTTAAGACTAGTTTAACATATAGTGGCCGTGTTATGCAACTGGCCCCAGAACTAGAAAAGGTTTCGCAACATATATCATTAAAACAAGCTCATCCATGTTTAATGTCTATGACTAAACAAATACCACTCCTTCATAAGTCATCCATTGTATGTGCATTGCATTGCATTGCATGCATTGTTTATGAAAAAAAATCTTCAAAATAATATTTTGACAAAATAATCAAGACTATCGGTATTTGGTTTTGAAATGATAAAGTCGTTTCAGTTTCACTTGCAGCAGTCTAAACATTTATAGTTATCTTTTGACATCCTTGAAACATTCTGGATACACAAATGTAATCTTGGGAATATTGAAGATTATTCTTTGCATCGTCCTTGATTGAGAAGTCCTTACAGTAGACCTAGAAAGCTTCTGACTGCATTATTATACAACATCCTCTATGATCCAGTAAGACAAGCCGGCGGTTTAAGGTCAGGCCGGTAAGACGGGTCAAACTCACACCCCATTTTAAGAAAGACATAATCATTACTTCATCCGCTGTGGGTGGAGCGCTAATTTAATACATGATGCCAGTTTCTGTCATTCATACCTGACGGATCTTTTCCACCTTCAGTTTGTGATGAACTTATACTGTGGAGACAAAACGTGTCACAACTTTGATATGTTTGGTAAACACAGCCTTGATTTGCCGAGAACACGATTGGATCAAGATTCCAGGAAATTTTATCAAGAATTCAACATCGTCTAATCACTGTACTGCCCAAAACTAAAAGACTCACCCATTTATCACTTCTTAAACATACTTTTAACAGCTATTCACAATATAAATGACTCGCTTGATTTTGTTTCAGGAATAGCTACAAATGTTCTCCAAAAAAGGAAAGCATTACTTGTTTTCCAGAGCTGTGGGAACAATGGTATCTGATGTTGTGTCTGTGAAGCCCTTTCCACATGGAAGGCCAGTCTGAATCAGAGCTGATCGTGTGACTCGAAGGAAATTAAAAAATAACTTACTCCACAGCTTCAATCTGCCTTTAACCACAGAAAAAAAAAGAAAGAAAAAAGGAATGTCAGTGTCTTTTGTTTTTTTTTTCTCCAAAAACGCATGGCTACATCAAATAAATAATAATAATAATAATTTATTTAAAAATGTAAAAACATAATGCAAAGCATATCAACTAAATGCACAGGCTTTTTATATTACTATGGTAATTATAGGTAACTAAAACTAGAAAATAAGTAATAAATAATAATAATAAATAATAATAAATAATTCATTGTTTGAAGACAATGAAGACTGGAGTAATGATGCAGAAAATCCAGCTTTGATCACAGAAATCAATTATATTTTAAGGTATATTAAATTGCAATAATATTTCAAAATGTAACTGTTAAAGGGGGGGGGGGGGTGAAATGCTTGTTTTCACTCAATCTCCTGTTAATCTTGAGTACCTATAGAGTAGTACTGCATCCTTCATAACTCCATAAAGTCTTTAGTTTTATTATATTCATAAGAGAAAGATAGTCTGTACCGATTTTTCCCGGAAAAACACGACCGGCTGGAGGCGTGACGTGTGGGCGGAGCTAAAGAATCACGAGCGCCAGTAGGCTTTTGCGTTGAGAGCGTTTGGAAGCTGTGACATTACCGTGAAGAAAAACCATCATCCAAAACAAACCATGGATAACAGTCAGATTCAGCGTATATTTATGATCCAGAATCAGATCCAGAGACTGAAACTGAACGAGAGCAGCAGCAGCAACGACTCGCTCCGAGCGGGGCTCGAACCCGGGTCTCCGATTGGAGGCAGAAGCACTAACAAGAAGGCAGAGATATTTGAAGCAGTTTTACTCACCGCCTGCGGTTCCAACACACAATAGTGACCCTTTTTCGTTGGGACTGCATTATCCTTAAGAAATAAACGATACGCAAATCCATCGTCAAACTGGGCCTTGTGAACAAGCATCTTCGAAATGCAGGGAACAAACACAAACACTTGCACAAACACAAAACTCCGTTGATGCTCTGTAAAAATAAACTCCATCCACTGTTCCCTTCGTGTTTTTTTTTTTTTTTTTTTGGTAATCTGTGCAGGGTTGTCTTGCCCTCGCAACCAAAAACACACTTCTTTGTGACATTTCGCGACGCTCTCGCTCTGATCAGTGAAGTCTGTTGTGCTCTCAGTGCTCTGCTATACGGGAGCGCACTCTTCCGGCAGAAGTGCCTCAGGACCCATTTAAGGAAATTCCGCTCCATCTAACGTCACACAGAGCCATACTCGAAAAAAACTTTCCGAAACTTGTGGCAAACCGGAAGAGGTTTTTTTTGGAACAAAAATACTCCTTCAAACGTACAACTTAATTTTTGAAACGTTGTCCATGTTTAGCATGGGAATCCAACTCTTTAACAGTGTAAAAAACTCAGTATGCATGAAATTGCATTTCACCCCCCCCCCCCCTTAAAAAACTAAAACAGTAAAAAAAAAAGTTTGTTACTTGAATAAAATAAATTATGAATGAATTACAAAATAAATAATAACAAATATATATTTCAGCAAGATTTTAGTTGAATTTGAAGCTCTAAAATAAAATTATACCTTTATTAAAAGATAATAATAATAATTTAAGACAATGAAGACTGGAGTAATGATGCAAAAAATTCATCTTTGATCACAGAAATCAATTAGATTTTAAAGTAGGCTATATTAAAATAGAAATCCATTATTTTAAATTAAAATAATATTTCACAATATTACTGTTTTTAAATAAAAAATGACAAAAACATAAAATCACTAAAACTTTGAAAATAATGTGAAAACAGGAAATATAAAAAAAAAAAAAATCCAATTCAAAAGATTGAAAACTACAATAGCATATAAATTATGGTAAAATAAGAGAAAAAAACTGCACTTGCATCACCGTCTGATTTATTAGATCACAAAATGTTTATCAGTAGATTAGCATGACATATATATTTAGTCATAACTATAACAGTGGTATAGATACTGTGATGCAATGAAACCAGAACAAAAAATGCATTTTCTGTAAGACATTAAAACAAAGGACTTGGCTCTGAACTAAATGTGATCCAAGAATCTGCCCTCTACGTGATCTGCTGTTTTTCAGGCTTTGATTTGGTCACACTTTGGTTGCGAAGCACAGGCACTTACAGATCTGATCATATCAAATCATGCAAAAACCTAATTAATAACAAGCTGCATGATGCAACAACAATGCAAACTTCGATTGATATAAACACGTCCTTAACAGGCCATCATAATTCAACACACATTAAAAACATACTAAAAATCGGACTAATTGAACTCAAATTTCTAATTACACAACTATTTAATACAGCCTTTAAGAATACCCTTCTGAGGCAAGATAAAATCATAATGTATATAATGAAGTATAATGAAAGATAACCAAAATGATAATAAACATTCATACTAATTTAACTGTATAAGTTTCAATATTCTCAGTAATATTAAACGTTCTAATAGACCTAAGACCTAACTGTGTAATTAATGTGCATATGCTTCTGAAAGTCTAAATCAAGTTTCCTTGAGTTTCAGCAGTTTACAACAAATAAAACCGTTATTTATAAGAACTACCCTGATGTTCCTTTCCAGAACATGCTTTTCACAAACATTTTGCTCTGTCACATGACCTATGACATCATGAGACTGCAAGACATTCGTTAAGTTCGATAATACATTCAGCACAACAATCAAAACCAGAAAGCAGTGTATATAAATGAGAAAACATTGACACCGAGAACACCACAGAAAATGAACAGCTAAAATTATTAATTTTATAAAACATTTAAAAATATCCAATCAAATTTGCCCTTAGTGAATCAATCAATACTAAGGTAGTATGAAGAAAAGAGCGCAAAAGGAGTGCTTGAATATTCCCTTCTTTCTTATTTTTTTTGTGCATGGTGTCTTTAAATATTATGATTCAGGAGAGCCAATCACCTTATTTGGCATAAGCCACGCCCACTCAATCCGTTTAAGCTGTGAACCTACTTGCTAAACTAAGTCTTCCTTGCATTAAATATGGAGTATTTCAATCAATAACTCCCATCCTGTTTTGATTTTACCGCGCTTGAGGACAGACGAGGGTTGAGAAGAGCGGATGAAGGCGTCGCCGGCGCTACTAATGTTACACAAAGCAGTGTTCATGAATCATGAATGGAGAAAACATTTCATTTGTGTTGGGTGTCACACCGCTTTCTTTGTGTATAGTCACTCTTGGATGGTGTCTTTCGAGTCTGACGGGCTGAAGCAGTTCAGTATTTCCTATAAGACAGAGCACAAAGGTTACTCACACAGATTACCACATAAATAATGCCTGACAGACTCTTAGCTAGTCAATACTCCAGGTAGAAATTATATATATGTGTAAGTGTGTGTGTGTGTGTTTGTGAGAAAAGAAAAAAAAATTGACACCTGATGGAAAAACTTAAATGACATGAAATGACCATTATATCCTGTAGATGGCAGCAGAGACTCACTCATTAGTTTGTCAGTTTTTTTTTTTTTCCATGTCTTGCTTTTGGATTTTTTTACGAAATGACTATGAAGTATAGCAAGTGCAGGAAGTCACAAAGTCTAAAGTCTCATGTCATTTAATAAATAAACATAAATAAATAAGCCCAGACACCAACAGCATTACAGGGTTAATTATTTATTTAAACTAGATAGTTGCTAAATATTTAAAGCATTATTATATTATACCATTAAAATAACCTCAATTTGTAGTTGTCAGATCTGTCCAGTTGTTACCATCAATCGCAGAACAATTTAGCAGATACACTCGTTGAATTTTTTTAAATCGGGTTTGTCATTCCTGAAACCGTTTACCGTATTTTCCGGACTATAAGTCGCACTTTTTTTCATACTTTGGCTGGTCCTGCGACTTATAGTCAGGTGCGACTTATTTATCAAAATTAATTTGACATGAACGAAGAGACATGAACCAAGAAAAAACATTACTGTCTCCAGCCGCCAGAGGGCGCTCTATGCTGCTCAGTGCTCCTGTAGTCTACACTGAAAACAGAGAGCACCCTCTCGTGGCTGGAGACGGTAATGTTTTCTCTTGGTTCCAGTGTGACTTATATGTTTTTTTCCTCATCATGACGTATTTTTGGACTGATGCGACCGAAAAATATGGTACGTGGACGTGTGGTCCTCTTAGGGGCCGTTCACATATCGCGTCTTTTGCGCTCGTAAGTTCGTTATTTCCAATGTAGGCATGCGCGCTCATAATGGAAGCGATGCGGTCGCAGCGCGCACGCGGTGCTACGCGCCCGTATTTTCCAGGCGCGTCCGCATGTGAACGGCCCCTAAAACAAGCAAAACTTTTCTTCAAATTGTGAACGTATCATGTATAGAAACCGAACAAAGGGCGCTTCCCTTACAGCTTACTCACACAAAAACTCCAGATATAATCAATAACTAAAAACACAATCAATCTCTTATTTACACTGTGCATGGTTGCTTTTTATTTTGCTGTAATGGGAAGATCTGCGAGCGTGTAGAACTCATAGAAAACATGGACGTAGTGTCCATGACCTCACCCACAGGTTTCTGAAGAGCAATTCTGAAGCCTAAAGTCTCAGGCACTCCTGAATAACGGCCAAAGAGGCGGGACGTGGGTGGAGTTAGTTGACAGTGGGTACAGCAGCAGCAATCCACCTCTCACTCAAGTGGCCACGCCCTTAATTAATGCAGAAATTTAAGGCTTAAAATAATTTAAACTGTTAGTTAAAAAAAAAAATTCACCACCCTTTAACCATGAAGGTTAAAATTAGCTATATAGACCAAAACCACTTTTTGTTCCAGGTTGTAAACATTTATTTTCAGCTGTAAAGTTGGGAATTTTAACATGGTTGGCTTGGCGTTAATCTAAATTTTGGAGCCAGTCTCTAGCGGCCAGTCGAATAATTGCAGTTTAAATCACTTCCGTGTTGGTTTAAAGAAAGAGACCGGAAGGGTGCTAGAACTACGTAAACTTGCGAAAAAAATTCAAATGTGTAGCGGATCCTACAGTAAACACCTCTGATTGGCCATTGCTTTCAACAGAGATGCCTGTGATTGGCTATAAAATCACCAGAGAGTATTCTCAAACACACGGATGACTTCAAGTGGATAAAGAATTGAGTTGGTACTAATGGTACTGTAATTGTAAAAATTGTAAAAAACATATATAGAGACATTTTAGAAATTCACCAGAATTCAAATTGGCAAATTTAGCCAAAAGGGGACTAGTTTGCATCCCTGATTTGGCTCATATTTGTGCCTGTTTTGTGATCTCCCGGGGTATTTATATACTCAGTGTGAGTTTGGAGTTCTGCGTACTGTAAAGCACACTGAACGAGAGCATTAAGAGCTCAGACAAAACTAACCTGGCTCTCGCTCAGCTCCTCGCTCTCCTCCGTCTCAGGGAATCGCGTGGCTGATAAGGCATGAACGCTTGCGAGCCGGGGCCGGTTGCCAGCGCTGAAGAGACGGGGCCGCTTGATTTGATCCTGACTAGATAGTGGTGTGAAGCTGTTCCTCCTCACCAGAGTGTGCGGCACTGTTTGTCTGGAGCTTCCCTGGACACACAACAGCAAGTGCGTGAAGACTAGGACAAAAAGGCATGTTCATAAAGGGCCATGCTTCTTAAAAGTCAGGGCTTCTTGCATCATAATGTAGTTCTTTATGACTATCCTCCACATTCTTTCTGCCTATCATACCTCTACTTATATATGTAAATGACATCTGTTGTGATTGGCTAATGGCTTTGCTTGTAAGCAGTCATATGATAATCTGTTAATACGTTTCGGTGCATTTTACTCGAACTCAGCATTCTACATTTATTTCTATTTTTATGCACATGTTTGATTATTGTAAAAATGTATTATAAATAAAAATTATTATTATTATGTAAAGCACCAATGCATATAAAATATTATTTGTAAATAAACTTGCTTTTCCTTCATGTGTTCTGATCTCATAATGGTGCCCATTTCTAAGCTTGGTTTCTTTAAGGGTCTCAAAAAAACAATAATAATAATAATAATAATAAACATGGCAACAGAAATTCCAGGACATATTTCACCTGAAATTAAAATAAAAGAAGAATTTGAAATTATAAGTAACACTTTACTTAAAGCTTTTATGGATTATAGGTATTCATAATGTAGGTTACAATGCATCTTAATGGATAATTGTAAACAAAGTTGAAATGCATTATAATATCTGAAGGTTGTTTATCATGTTTTAATGCATCATACTTTCTAAAGGTGAAACAATGTATATACAATTATTATAATGTATTATAACAATGGTTATAATTATGCACGAGATTATTAACTTCTTTTATAATGCATTATACATAAAGGCTTTAAGTAAAGTGTTACCAAATAATATTTTACATAAAGAAAATGAAGTTTATTTTTAATTTGATTAAGATTTAAGTACATTTGTACAACGTAATTATACAAAAATCTTATGAAGAGAAATAGAAAAAAAAAATCCTTATAATTACAGGATTTACCTATCTTTTGGACAGACTGGATTTGATAAAGTCAACTTATTTATCCTCAAACATAAAAAAAATGGTTCTAAAGTGCAACAACCCTCTGTTTTCCATGTTATATAAGCTTTTAAAAATCTAACCGTAAACTAAAGATGTTGATGCACATTAAATTAAAGCTCGGGCTGGCAGGGAAACTCCCCGACTGCCGCCCAACAGAAGAAACAACATGCTGATCTCATCCGAAACAATATCAAGCCATAAACCAGATCTATTCTGAGACTGGAAGAGAATCTCTGACCGCGGCAGACCTGTGGTTTGTACGACAGACTTACACTGCAGAAACAGACAAACAAACAATGAGCAACTCTGTCAGTCTTTAGCTTTCTGTTAAAAGACTCCAAGAGGTCATTCTACTCCTGATTTACTCAAGCTGTTTGAGTTGGACAAACCACGCGATCCCAAAGATATCAGGAAAGAATAAACTTCCAGAATCATTCTGAAAAAAAAAAAAAAATTTCCCTGAAGAAAGGAAACATATTACTAAACGGTTGCTAGTAATAACAGTGAAGCCTGTTTTAGCAAACACCACAAACGCCGTTGGTCTTGTGAAGGTTATACATCTCCTTACGAGTGGTCTGTCCCGGTGTGTGTTCACAGCTTCAACTTTTAGGTCAAACATGTCGACTTTACAGCCTGAAACAGAGAACAAACAAACATTAAATACTGAAAAATATCTGTATGCTGCTACAGTATTTAAATCTCACAATAAGGGTAATAATAAAAATATGAAGATATGTGTAATTACCTGAAAACATTCTTATATTATTATGAATATTCATTTATTTTATTAATAACTATTTTATTCGGTACAATATAAAGTTGTAAATCTAAATTATATATATATACACACACACAAACACACACACAGATATAGGTGTGTTTGCAAGTGATGTTAGTGTCTGATCACTGTGTCATAGCTGCACTGAGGAATAACAAACGTCCAAAATCTGGACCACTATTTTTTTTTTTTTAGAAAGAAACAAAGCATTTTGTTGAACAAGCATTTCATCATGACTTGTATTTATTTGACTGGAGTGCTATTACATTAATGAATGAGCTCCAGTTAGCATGCAACTTTTTTATAATAATCTTTTGGTAAATAAGCATGCACTAATGCAGAAAATAAGGGTGAAGGCCCCAAATAATCCTTGGTTTACAAGGCTGAACTGTACTGGCTTCATTTCAGGAAGCTGAGAAATCTTTGAAATTAACAGATAAAAAAAAATAAAATCAGATTTGCATTTATTCTAATCATTTTGGAAAACGGTGACGTCCTTGTCTCAAGACGATAATATGGAGATTTCTAACATTATTAATAAAAATGAAAAAACTATATTTCTTATCTTTAGGTTCTTTACTTGAAGCTCAGTCACTAAATCGTCCTGTGACTCATTATCTTACAGTACCTTTAATTGAATTTCCATGAATATTAATTACACAAAGACTTGATTTAACCCCGTTCTCTGTTTCGGAGGTCCAAAAAAAAAAAAAAAAAAATGTGTAACATAGTTACCCAAATAAACCTGCCGGCCTGATATGTTGGAAGCATTACATCTAAAGCTAGCAGCTGATGTTATTACTCAACCATAATTTACCGTATTGAACTGTATCTGTTTGTATGTATATAACATACATATATATTAAACCAGAAGACATTAAACACTATGAGCTTATGTGAATGAAACACAACACATACCATACGCCACTGGGGTGAGTTTCAGGACCACATGGAGGGGGCACTTTAGATACGGCAAATCATCTGTGCAATACACCAAAATATGAGAAGATCTCCAGACATTATGAACACTAATGTGAGTCAAAGAGGCTCTTCTGTGCTTAGAAATAACATTTGTTAGAGCATCACTTCTTTGAATGCTTATTACCTGAACACCAGCCGTCTAGACTCTACAGTACATACTCGTGTTTCTAATTATAGTTATTGTTAAGTGATATGATTTGAGTGTGTGTGTGTGTGTGTGTGTGTGTGACGCACCGGCGCTCTTGTCCAGGAAGTAAGCGAGGAGGCAGCGCATGACGGCCTGGTGACAGATGACCAGCACATTGCCTTGTCTCTCCAGCTCCATGATTACTGGCTCCAGCCGCTGCACCAGATCCTGGTAGGACTACGGTAAGAGAAGAAGGACAAAACTCACTGCTACATTTAAATGTTTTTTTGTTTTTAAAGAAACTAATACTTTTATGAAGCAAGGATGCATTAAATTGATCAAAAGTGACAGTAAGGACATTAATGAATTTACAAAATATTTCAAATAAATGCTGTTCTTTTGAACTTTCAGCACCAAAATATTGTGCAGCACAACTGTTTTCAACATTGACAATAATCAGAAATGTTTCTTGAGCAGCAAATATTCAAATTATGCAGATTTCTGAAGATCATGTGACACTGAAGACTGGAGGAATGATGCTGAAAATACAGTGGAGCATCACAGAAATAAATTACAACTTAAAACTGAAAAAAAAATGAAATAGAAAACAGCTATTTTAAATGGTAATAATATTTCACAATATTGCCGTTTTTACAGTATTTTTGATTAAATAAATTCAGCCTTGGTGAACACAAGAGACTTTTCTTTCAGAAAGTGGGAGTGAATTATTTTGAGTCCATTCAAAATAGTTCATTACTCAGTCTAAATTTGAATCATGGAAAAATTATTATTAAAATGTGGGATCTCTAAATGGCGTACCTCTCCTCCTGGGTATCTGTAGTGGTATTTGTCCTGGTCCCTGAGATAATATTCATCCGGACATGTTTCTTTAATCTGTTCATATGTCATTTCTTCATAGATTCCCTGATACAAACAAACACACACATAAAAAAACAATGCACAAACAACACAAATGTTTCTCCGTCACTTCAGATGTTTTGCAATAATGGGATTTATTTTTTTTCTGTTTGCTATATAAGGAATGGTTCACCCAAAAATACAAATTTGCTGACATTTTCAGCAGGGCAAGACATAGACGAGTTTATTTCTTCATCAGATTTGGAGAAATGTAGCATTGCATCTGTGTCTCATCAATGGATGCTCTACAGTGAATGGGTGCCGTCGGAATGAGAGTCCAAACAGTTGATAATAACAACACAATAATCCACAAGTACTCCACACCTCTCCAGACCATCAGTTTATGACTTGTGAAGCCAAAAGCTGTGTTTTTAAGAAACAAATCCATCATTAAGGTGTTTTAACTTCAAACCATCACTTCTGGCCAAAATACGAGTCTAGAATCCATAAAAACGCTCCAAATAAAAAAGTCCATCTCCGGGTGTCTCTCAGATCTAAATCCACTGATATATTTTATTCAGATCTGTTTAGGACTGTTTCGGCTTGTAAATGGTGCTCGATACGTGCAGATTCCTCAGATTCAGAAATCAGACGAGACGACTTTTTCACAAAGCAATATAATAGACTCATATTTTAGCTGGAAGCAACAGTTAAAGAGTTTAGTTTCTTATAAACACACAGAATTTCACTTTACAGGACATTAACTGATGGACTGGAGTGGCTTGGGTTACTTGTGACGTTTTTATCAGCTGTTTGGACTCGCATTCTGACGGCACCCATTCACTGCAGAGCATCCATTGGTGAGACACTGATGCAATGCTACATTTCTCCAAATCTGATCTACATCTTGAGCACATTTAGATTTTGGGGTGAACTATTCCTTTAATAGCAGTTAATATCAACCTTATTTCCCACTGATGTGCAGGCAGACTTTCATTACACTCATGGCAAAGTCTTCCCAATGATATAGCTGAATTCATTTTGGTGTGGTAAACGAGTTAAATATTACACACCTCCATTAAATCTGACTCAAATTGACTAATTGCCTGTTAACACAGAAAACACCTCTATTTTATAGGTAACGAAAAACAGCCCAGTGTTCATCTGAAAACCAGAAGCTGCTGTAATAAAAACAGCGGCACCCAACTCACAGCATCGATTTCGTTGAGGATTTTCCACTGTTCGTACGGGACGCCCAGCTCCTCGGCCGTCTGGATGGTGCGTCTGAGCTGACTGGTAAACACCTTCAGGTCTGGGATCTTCTGGTTTTCCAGGAATCCACGCAAGGCTTTAGAAAACTAACACAGAGCGGGAAAGATGTAAACAAGCCCATCAAACATTTCCCACCCATTTGTGGTAAAGGACTGACCCAGAGCATTCTGGGAATCAACACAGGGTGACAGGAAGCGGTTTTATATGTGCTACAACAATAAAAAAAATAAAAAACCATGATTAACAAATGGACTACCGGTACATACATCCCACTCTCAGCTTTAAAACAACAAAAAAATAAACACACTTTAAAACTCAGTTAACTTAAACCACATAAACAATATTGATTTTAATGAATTAATTAATAAAATAAATACATTTATAGTGAAATAAAAATTATATATACATATATATACACACACACACGCACATATATATACACACACCGATATGTGTGTATATATATATATATATATATATATATATATATATATATATATATATATATATATATATATATATTTATATTTATATTAGGGATGCACCGATCATGATTTTTCATGGCCGATTCTGATACCGATTTCCGATTTATTTTTTTCTTTTAAGCAACAAACAAGAAAGAAGGAAAGTGTGCATAAGCAAGATATTTGGTATTTAATAGGCCAAACTTGCTTTTGGCTATTGAAAACAATAACTGTAACCATCTTAATTAAAAAAATTAACAGCAGTAACTGCACAATAAGTAGCCTACAGTACATTCAATATAAACATAGATGGTACAGACATCAGCATTTAGCTTTTGTTTTTGAATTGGGTTGAAACTACATTGAACTGAAATTAAAAGATTAACTGTAACCATGTGAAATTAAAGGCAACAACTGCATAGTTCTACAATCCAAACAACACAATCAACACACACTCAATAAGATGTTTCTTAATCGGCATTCAGTATTTTAGTTTTTACATTTTGTTTAAAAAAAAAAAAAAGGTCTTTACCAGTGAGACTAAATAAAAGTATTCTATATAAATACATTTTCCAAAATGTTAAAATCAAATAATGTTTGTGCGAATAAAACAAAGATGCAAAGTGTTTCATTCATCCAATAATAATAAAAAAAAAAAATTAGGGTAATGATTCACATCTATATTTTTTACTTGAGCCAATGAAAAATAAATAACTTATTGTCTGAACTAAAAAAATATAGATGTGAATCATTACCCTAAAATGTTTTAATTGGATGAATGAAACCCTTTTTCTCAGTGCGCTACAGCAGGTGATTTTTAAATCAAATTAAGTCTATGTAATTTTAAGGTAAAATAAAAATAATCATCCTAATGCAGAACTGGCGTTTATTTCTGTCTTTTCCAACGTGTATGCAAGTTCTAATAAAAATAAATAAAAACATTTCAGTTTTGTCACAGTTTAGTCCGTTTCGTTTCTCATCCAACACGTGAGAAGCTGAGCTGAACTTCTCTTCAGGGTCCACGCGTGCTCAGGGCGCGGACCGGTACAGCTTCAGTGCACAGGAAAGGCTCGTGCAGCTTCAGTGCACAGGAAAGGCTCGTGAGGCTCGTGCAGCTTGAGTGCACAGGAAAGGCTCTTATTTGTGCACCAGTACACCAACGGCTGATCGCTTCCTGCTATCTGTGCCTCAGACATGTAGCTCTGCACTTACAGTGCTGATCGACTGTCTGTGTCCTGTATACTTCCACACAAATGAAATGACATAGCGAACGATTACAATGTAGTATGTGCACGCGAGCGCACTTCCGGTAAAAATCGCCCGGAAAAAGACCAAAAATCCGATCGCGTATTTTAAGCAAAAACCGGCCGGTTCCGATTTATGGCCGGTCAACCGGTGCATCCCTATACACACACACACACACACATATATGTATATACAATTGTATATATAAATTTTTTTTACAATAAAATTTATTTATTTTATTAATTCATTCATTAAAATCAATATTGTTTATTTGGTGATTTCAAGTTGCCAAAACAACATTTCTTATTTTATTCAGTCACTTGATGTACTAAAATAACTAAAACTAAATTAGCTCACACAAATAAAAGATCTTTTAATATTTTTATTATAATATTAAAACATAACCATGTTAATTATAATAACAACTTATATATATTTATATAACTTCTATATATATATACTTAAAAAATAGACTACTAAGTTTAGAAGTCTACAAATGAATTACTAAAATCAACTAAAATCGCATTTTCAACTAAAATTAAAGTGAAAACAAAAAAAAACACGTAAAAATAAACCCCAATTCACAATATTAAAAAACACTATAACACAGCCCTCCGTTTAAAAAAAAAATCTGATTTGCAAAATGATAAGGAGTTTATAAAATAACAATAAAAACTTTATATCCTATATAGTTTTTTAATAAAATTAGATTTCACAAATTGTGTGTATATATACATAATTTAAATATATAAATAATAATAAATTAAAAAAAAATATATATATATATATATATATATATATATATATATATATATATATATATATATATATAAATAAAATAGGGGTGGCACGGTTCAACTTTTTCACCGTACGGTTTGTTTCCGGTTTTAGAGTCACGGTTTTCGGTACTGTTCAGTATGTCCTATGTTTATGGAAAAACTATACTTTCTAATTAAAAAAAAAGGAAGAAGAATATTCTATCCAACTACAAGCAACAGCACAAATAAATATAAGAGAGTAAAGATACAAACAATAAACAGCATTAGTTTTTAGGTATAGAAATTTAATAAAGTAATCCAATGTAAAACAACATTGCATATTGGACTGTATAAATTAAAGATGGGTCTTTATTAAAGTTATAAAAGCCTTTTAATCAGGAGAAGTGCGTGATTTATTTGTTGTTGCTGGTCGATTAATATAAAGACTGTCACTTTAAGAGAATGCACTGATACAGTGGCCTGCATTCAGCCTGCTATGTCTGCTGTAGGATACTTACCAAAACAGGCATTTTGACATAATTTTTTTAGTGAATTTGTCCATTTAAAAGCAATACTACAGCGAGAGCTTAATATTTGCGCGCGTTCTGAACCGCGGGTTCGCGCGCTTCAGATGAGCGCAAGCACAAATCTTCCCACTGCGCGCGCGAGCTCGCGTCTTTGGCTCTTTACTGTTTAAACTGATAAAGCTTAAATGAGTTTAGGTTAAACACAGAAATCAACGTGTGTTGTTCAGGTCTCATCTTTGCACGCGCGCGCAATCAGCACCCGGGTGATGACGGAATAAATAAATGACTGCTCGCATAAAAGGCATTGAACAAGAGTGCATGGTTTGACCACGTTTTTATGTCTGGGAATCCAGAATGCGCATGCATGAACAGAAACATATATAAGCTGAACCCTATTTGTTTTACATGCTATTTATAGCAAACCATATTACAGATGCTTTGTCAGATTTAAGTTGAACCACGGTCCCAGCGCGTGCCGAACCGTGTGGGGTGAACCGAATGGTTCGGGTTTTTTCAGCGAACCGTGCCATATTTACAAATTATATATTCGTTATAGCACTGAATGCATCAGGAAGTGCTGCATGGGGTATGAAATCTCGGTGCTCTTTGGTTGTATGGGATAGTATAAATCACTCTATGTAGAGCAGCTAGAAGAAAGAAACAGATTTCAAAACACTTGCTCATTGAAATGTGTCTCTTTCTTCTAGCTGCTCTACAGTGACCAGCTGTTTCTAGTTCTAATAATTAACTGCTGTTAAATGAACTGAGATGATGTTGATTACACACACCCTGATACACTGAACACGTAGATGTACCTCTCACCAAAAGAGTTTTAATGTATAAAGCCAGTGATGCAATAAAGGCTTTTTAACTTTTCATGATTCAATTCGAGTGCCTTGAAGTTCTAGTTCTTAAATATATATATTCGTTATGTATCCGCTTTAATTGCACTTATCAAAATAACAAAAGTTTCATTTTAATGACGAATAGAAGTAATCAAAAAGTATAATTCAAATTCAGCGGAAATAATGTTTACAGAATAATTCATGCATGTGAAAATTAGTTTAGAATTCTAGCTAGTATATACAAATAGTTTGGGAATCGTGTTTGTGGTGTTTTTCTGCTGATTAAGTTTAATAGAAGACTTCTTCACCTAACAGACGGTTGTCGAAAGCAACATGCTTGGGCAAAACAGCCACTATTTCTGGAATCAGCACCTCAAAAGGAGTCACATACTGCTCATCCATCCATGATGTGTAGTACCTCTTTTCCTCTGCTGGAGAGCTCGCAGTCTCCTCCGATGTAGCCCTGGACGTTGTGCTGGCTCTCGCCGTGGCGGCAGATGTAGATGGAGTGCTTTTGGACATGAATATTCATCAGGTAGTAGACGATCTTGCTCTGGATGTAATCCTGAACGTGGTTCACCAGGAACCGCTGGCCGACGTTGATCAGCTGGATGAAGGACAGATCCCTGAAAGAGCCAGACGAAGAGAACAATTAACAAGCGACTGTTCCTGCATTTAAATGTGTAAGACACATGCCGAAAAATAATTAATCACCATTATATAATCATAAGATCAACTTGTACCTCATTACCTACAACAATGCCCTCCCTGGTTTAAAAAGCATTCATGTTTATGAGCAATCGATACCCTACAAAAGGTAAATAACTCTTCCAAAAAAAAACAAAAAAAAACTATAGATTTATTCATTTGCAAGTCAAGCATAAAACTTGCAGCCAAGTGTTTAAATTAAAAATGCTGGACTTTTTAAATAGTATGCTGTAGTAAAGTAAGTAGTATAATGCTAGAATTACATTATTTGTTTTTTATGATTTATATCTGTAAATTTGGTGTCAAAATTAATATCCTGATTAACAGTGTTGGTATCATTAACAAAGTATTACGAAACCTTTTTGGTAATTAAAATAAAATGTAAATAAAGTAAAATACAAATAATAGAAACAAAAATTAGAAATGTTGCCTTGGCGTACAACTAAAAATAGTTATTAAAATTGTAATATTAACTAATAAAAATGACTATAAAACATTACTGCTGAATGTGTAAAAAATATATAAATTGAAATTCTAAAATTACTAAAACATACTTCAATGAACACTATAAATATAATATAAATATTTAAAAACTAAGACAAAAAAAACCTTTACAAACAGAAAATGTAAAATTATTTTTTATATTTATTTTATTTTTAAGGAGTTTTCAAAATATAATAATAAATACTACAATAAAACATGAATAAAAATTAAAACTAAACTAACAGTTGATTCAAACTAGAGTTCAATCTAAATACATTTCAGGAACAACATACTGTAAGTTTTCCACTTATTCCTGTACAGTTAAATATAGTGTACCGTAATGTTATTCCTGTATATTTAAATATATTGTACCGTAATGTAATTTCTGTATATTCAGATATAGTGTACCGTAATGTTATTTCTGTATATTCAGATATAGTGTACCGTAATGTTATTCCTGTATATTTAAATATAGTGTACCGTAATGTTATTCCTGTATATTTAAATATATTGTACCGTAATGTTATTCCTGTATATTTAAATAGTGTACCGTAATGTTATTTCTGTATATTCAGATATAGTGTACCTTTATGTTATTCCTGTATATTCAGATATAGTGTACCGTAATGTTATTCCTGTATATTGAAATATAGTGTACCGTAATGTTATTCCTGTATATTCAGATATAGTGTACCGTAATGTTATTCCTGTATATTCAGATATAGTGTACCGTAATGTTATTCCTGTATATTCAGATATAGTGTACCGTAATGTTATTCCTGTATATTCAGATATAGTGTACCTTTATGTTATTCCTGTATATTCAGATATAGTGTACCTTTATGTTATTCCTGTATATTCAGATATAGTGTACCTTTATGTTATTCCTGTATATTCAGATATAGTGTACCTTTATGTTATTCCTGTATATTCAGATATAGTGTACCGTAATGTTATTCCTGTATATTCAGATATAGTGTACCGTAATGTTATTCCTGTATATTCAGATATAGTGTACCGTAATGTTATTTCTGTATATTCAGATATAGTGTACCTTTATGTTATTTTCTGTATATTCAGATATAGTGTACCGTAATGTTATTCCTGTATATTCAGATATAGTGTACCGTAATGTTATTTCTGTATATTCAGATATAGTGTACCGTAATGTTATTTTCTGTATATTCAGATATAGTGTACCGTAATGTTATTCCTGTATATTCAGATATAGTGTACCGTAATGTTATTCCTGTATATTCAGATATAGTGTACCGTAATGTTATTCCTGTATATTTAAATATAGTGTACCGTAATGTTATTCCTGTATATTCAGATATAGTGTACCGTAATGTTATTCCTGTATATTTAAATATAGTGTACCGTAATGTTATTCCTGTATATTCAGATATAGTGTACCGTAATGTTATTCCTGTATATTTAAATATAGTGTACCGTAATGTTATTTTCCCTTTTGGAGCTCATGTTTGTAAAGAGTATAATAAATGTATTTAAAATGTACAGTATGTACCATCCTTATAGGTTTTTCAGAGGTGCTAGGTTAATATTTGAACATCCACATCATTTGAACATTAACTCAACCAATTAGAAGGTATTTATAGGCACTGACAAAGTATTATTATCACACACACACACACACAAAAACATGGCAGAAAATGAACAAAACTAATTCAGTACTGTACTGCTCTCTGCTGGAGACTCAATGACATAACAAGAGAAAAGCTGAAGAGGGTGTTCAGGGCACAGATCAACGTTGAGCTGACTTTGAATATTATCATATAGTTAACCAAAAATGATAAAATATACAAAAAAGAGAAAAAAAAAAAAGGTTGCCCTCATCTTGCTAAATGTCTCCTCAGAGATCAATCAGCTACTAGATGATGTTTTCAGAAAAAGATAATAAATGGAAAGCCACTTTTCAAATGTAAACAAAATCATACTTGTCGTGGTCATCGGGGTCTAGAGGCTGATACGTGACTTTATAACACTCGATTCTCTTCAGGAAGTCCTCCATCACACTCTCTCGGCCTCTCTCAGGATAATCAGGGCTGGACACCTTCACATCCTGAGATCAAATTAATGTTAGGTTATGAAACAAACACGAGGTGACTGCCATCCAGTGATATCCTCTTCACTTTGATCATCATCGAGATATACACGTTTATGTACAACTTGCACAAATAAACGGGAAAATGTGTAGATTTTAGATGAGTACAATGTATCTATTTATTTTATTTGTATTTTTATTAATTCTTAACCGTTTTAACATAATAATTCAAAGCAACAAATATGTCCTCGTTAATATGAGCTCCTAATTACAATAAAATGAAGAACAGAAACAACTCTACTTCACAAAGCATAACTTCCTGTGATATGACAGGAGTGTTGATTTTTAAGGGTGACACTCACTAGTATGTTAGCAGCAATGACTTCTGGGTCGTCACAAAGTGACTCCACGAAAAACACCTGGAAACAAACCATAAAGAATCACATCAACGACTGCAAAAACCTCTCTCTTCAGGTTTATAGCTTTACTGATCTCTGGAAGCTCTGAACACAAACAAGAGCTAATATCAACCTCTGACCTTATATTCGTTTTCCTCCGCAAAGCTCAGGATGAGGCTCCTTCTCTCTCTGGTCGTGTTTGTGGCATCAAAAACCTGCCAGAGACAAATGATCACTTCACACAATGATCTCGAAGAGAAACAGATTAGGCAATATCTCATCAAATATAATACGTATAGTAGAATAATTGGTGCAGTCAGGTCACACAGAAGCTTTTATTTTTAATCAATTGGAATGACATTGATTTATTTTATGCTGTTTTTGACTGGTATAGAAACTGGTATAGCAAATAATTATGAAATGAAGGTGTGGATTTGAGTTTTTCTAATGACAATGTGAAATGGTGAAGAGATTAAACAGCATCCGGGGCAGTGATTGTTTTTTTATATTCAATAAGCTTTTTAATATTTATTTATTTTAAATATTTAATAATTTTCTCATTTTAATATTATTTGTATTCTTTTTTTATATCTGTATTTTATATTTCAGTTTTTATTATTTTAAGTAATTTTTGCACTTCTACAAACTTTTTTCAGTTTTCAACACAGCATTTAATGTAAGTTTAACTCATTTTAATTATGTGATTGCTTTTTTATCATTTCATTAAATATTTCTATTTAGCTTTATATTTATTTGTAGTTATTTTACTATGTGTATTTTTTTATTTGATTATTTGTTACTTCAGACTTATGTGCCTCTAGAAGCTTGCGTCCTGCAAGTGAACGTCGCTTGATTGTTCATCCCAAAGAAGCACAAAGTCACTTTTACAGACTTTTAAATTAAATGTTCCCTTCTGGTGGAATGAACTCCCCAACTCAATCCGAGCAGCTGAGTCCTTAGCCATCTTCACGAATCAGCTTAAAACACATCTCTTCCATCTTTATTTGACCCTCTAACTTTATCACTCACTATTCTAATTCTATTCTTAAAAAATCTAACTACCTTTCTAATCTTTATGTATTCTGTTTTCTTTTCATTTATTATGCAATTGTATGTGTGTGTGTGTGTGTGTGTGTGTGTGTATAAAGACCTCTACCACTAGCTTGCTCTATTCTTTTTTTGAATTCTATTTATTTATTATATTATTTAAAATCCCATGCTACGTGTACTGTGTTAACCTAACAGAGACTCGTTATAGCACTTATATATCATTGCTCTTTTTGTTGTTTTTGATTGCTTCCACTGTCTTCATCTGTAAGTCGCTTTGGATAAAAGAATAAATGTAAATATTTCTACGTATCTTTAATTTTTTTTTATTATTAATTTAGTTTAAGTTGTATTCATTTTATTATGTGCCTTGTCATTTTTACGATTTTGTAAAATATTTTTTAGCTCATTTATTTTGATTTGTAGTAATTCTATTATATGCTTTTGCCATTTTATAAATTTTCAAAAATCGATTTATCTTTATTTTTATTTCAGTTTAGTCATTTTAATACTCATCTCAATTAGTTGCAACACAGCATTTTAATAGTAAAGTTGTAGTAATTTCATTATGTGCTTATAGCATTTTAAATATTTCTTCCAATATCTGTTTTAATTTGCAGTCATTATATTATGTGTTTTTGTTAATTATTTTGTATTATTTCTGTTTAGCATTAATCTATTTTATTTCAGTATTCCTAATTCACCATTTTTTTTCCATCTCATTTTCCATTTTATTTCAGCTTTATTAAATATATTTAGTAATATTTTTAGTCTGTGGATTACAATACCACAACACACTCAGTCACACAAGTGGTTAACATTTGAGCTTGTAAATGGAGAAACACTAGTTTCAGTATGTGAAGAGCAAAGATTAACGTGTCCACAGAGCAGAACTTACAGCGATCTGCCCTCCCTCCTCATTCAGATAAGATTTCACATCCTGTAGAGCCACGATGGCACACTGTCTGAGAGAAACAACAGACCACGCTCACATTAAACTCAACAGCACTCATCACAGTACTAGATAAAGCTGACTGATCCCGACTCCATTCAGAGGAACTCAGAAGCATTCAAAAGACATTGATTCTTGCTCTTTGGAAACACAGTGTGATGTGAATATTACTTTACAGTGTGCCACACAGTGCAACTTCCTGTGAAACTTCCTCCTGATCATTTCCTGAAATGTCTGAAATGGGTTCAGGCGAGTCATTGTGCTTTAGAAACATCCTCTTGTCTCAGAGGTATTGGTGTAATGTAAGTGATACTCACTTTCTGATTTTCATGGCCTCTTCATTGTCATGACGGAAGAAGTCGAAAGACTTGTACGACTGTACCATCTCACGTCTATAAACACCCAGGTTAAAAACTGACACAAACACACACCAGTTATACTTCAGAGTAAAGCTAGTAGAATATATCATAGATGCAGTTCCAATGATAGAAAGGTACCCAGTTTTTCTTTTCGCAATTGCAAGTTATAAACCTATAAAACTGCTCTTTTGCATCTTGCAATTCTGTTTTGTTTCTGTGGTGGAATTGAAAAATATTTGCGACTTTTTAATCTCACAATTCTTAGTTTTTTCTTGCATTTGCAAGCTTATATTACACAATTTAAGTTAGTTTTTCTCACAGATCTGAGTTTATATTTCGCATTTCTTACCTTTTCTCACAAAAGCAAGTTTATATCTCATAATTCAGACTTTTTCTCACAAATGCGAGTTTACATCTCGCAATTTACACCACTAAATCATTTTTATACATGTATATATTTTATACACATCTCACAACTCTGACCTTTTCTTGCAGTTTTGTTTTTACGTCTTACGATTCCGAGTTGGGAGTTTATTCTGAGAACGATTGCAAGTTATAAACTCATAATTGCTATTAATTAAAAAATAATAATTGTTTACACCATCAAATAAACATGAGTTTACACATATATAGCTCAAAACTCTATTCAAAATGTGTCTCAATTCAAAATGAGAAAAAACTGTCATAATTGTGAGATATAAACTCATAAACATAAAAAAAAAAAAAAATTGTGAAACATAAAAATTGCTAGAAACGTTTTATTTTATCCCGTGTAGGAATCACACTTCCAGAAAACTTTTTAACATTTTTTTTTTATTAATCCAGATTATTAATTCTTCCTGGTTTAACTCAAAAAGAAATTTGGCCGTTTCATCCCCAGTAATAATTACATAACAATAATAATCAAGAACTCCATTCACAACACTGGATCATTTCTCTCACCTTTCGTGGGAACCCCGATCCAGTTGAGGTATCGTGTCAGCTTCTTGGATATGTACGTCTTTCCTCGGGCAGGAAGGCCGATCAATACGATGACGGTAGGGGAGTTGGTCATGTATGACGCCCATGCTATGAACATGATTGATGATATCAGATTGACACTCTATGTTTATACTCATAACAGCTGCACACAGTTCAGACGCTTCAGAGTTTGTCATGAGCCACATTCACCAGGATTTCACTGAGGGCATGAGGCTTTCATGCTGCTCAAGATATTGAGATATAATTGCTTTTTCAATTATGTATGAAAAAAGCTTGAGGCTGCCACGTGTTTCTGAGAATGAAACAGCAAAACCATATACCAGCCATGCATTCTTTTAATATTATTTGATTAATATTGTAGAATTTATTAATAATTTGAATAAGCTTATATATATATATATATTCAGTTTTAAGTTTGAGTAATTTTCTTATGTGCTTTTTGTTTTTACATTTCTATACAGCTCTAATTAATGTAATTGCAGCTTAAGTTTGAATTTTATTACATCAGCTTAAATCTATACATTTTAGTTAGTAGTACTTTTTTTTATTACATTTTCAGTTCATCTATTTTTTTTATTTTTTTCTATTTAAAATAAAATATATTTTATAAAATAAAATATCTTATAAAATAAAAATATATTTTATAAACAAAATTAACAAAATATATTTTATAAAATAAAATAAAAAATATATACCTTATTTTATATTATATTGTTTTAAAATATATTAATATTTTGAGCATCTCATCAGCAAACACATGTACCAGCCATGCACACTTTGGCAAATCAAATTTATTTAAGTATTATTTATATACTATTATAGTATTTATTAATATTTTAGATTTAGATTTTATGTTTATTATTTGTTTATTTTTTGTAATTTTATGATGCACTTTTTAAATATTTCTATATTGCTTAAATTTTTTTTTTCAGTTTTAGTTCAAGTCATTTTAGTACATAATTTCAGCTAGCTGCCAAAACAATATTTCTTATCTTGTTTTAATTTAGGTTTCATTTCATCTAATATTTATATTTTCTTATATTTAAAATAAAATTAATTTAAAGTAAAAAAAATATACAATAACAAATGACAAAATATATTTTATTATATTTTTTCACATGTATATTATAACTATATTTTTATATCAATTCCAATTGTTTTTTATTTTGGGTTTGTTTATTTATTTATTCATTTTTTAGTTGCAAATTACAACAATTATATATTTGAATGGGTTGCTATAGGGCTGCTAAGGTATTCAGGAGGATTGCCAGGACATTGCTAGGTTGTTAAGTGGTTGCTTATTGACCGTACATCACGTTGCTATGACATTCTTGCCTTTTCATCAATATTTTACTCTGCATTGAAGAAGAGAAACATGACCTGACACGCATCTCAACTGAGCTTTACATTCCACAAAAACACTGTCCGGATCCAAAGCTCAAATTCCAATCTGATTTATATTTCTCTGTCAGCTTGAACAAACACGTTAAAGCTCAACTCTCGGCTCTGCTTTTCAATGTCAGTCCCATGTTGAAAAACTAAAGCATTTCTTGATGTGCAAAGTTCCCATATGGCCATCACAAGCACTGCCAACTAAAACATGGGCTTCTGACATACTATACAAGGATATAAGAGAAGTTTTATCAGAAAAACACATTCATAACCACATCAGTACACTCTAAATGAGTCATTTAATAAGCATTTACCATGTTGCATACAGATATACTGTATACTGATAGAAAGGGAGTGCTAAGGTCCGTGGAAAAGAAAAATGTATATGTATAAAGCATAAATGTATAAACAATTTCAATTAAAAATAAATAAATAAATAGTCAGATTAAATTAAATTAAATGTGAAAATAAAAATAGACTAAAAAATAAATTAAAATTAAATCATAATAAAATAAATATTTTTAATTAATAAAATTATATGATATAATTCTATGATACAGAATATGATATAAATCAATAAATAAATGTAGTCAGTAATAATAATTAAAAAAAACGATAGAATATAGAACTATATGTTTAGCCAATCATATTTAAATTAGTAAAAACTGAGACTTTAAAAAATGTTTCTAGTTTGAGTTTTCCACAAAGTTTCAACCATTGAACATTCAATCAAAACACTGAAATGAGCATAAATAATAACAATTACTCACAGCATTTCTTCGCATTGACTCTGTGCTCCGCCTTCTTGTTGTCCATGACTCTTCGGGGCAGATTGACTATTTTGACGAACAGGTTTGAGGGTCAGCTCAGGTCACCAGAGGTCATTAGAGGTCAGTTCACCTGCGCAGGTACCACGAGACTCTGATTAGGTGATTATTGGCTTGACATAACTGATGTTTCATTAGCCTCCGAGACAGGGATTAAAAACCAAAGCTGTTTACTCACCCTGCTGCGGAGAGGACACAAACACAGGCACCATTTCCCATTCAAACGCAGTAAGAAATGATTGTCTATTAAAAGCTCTAGGACAGAGCAGGCTTAATGCGACCGATGTGCTTCAGGAAGTGTTTGTGCCTGCTGGAGATAAAGAATATAGCGCTAGAATGACTATTAGCGTCGATTGAGGAAAAGAATGGGCGGGGTTAGCGGCGCGAATCTTGACTATGATTGGACAAGCACAATCGGTGAAAATAATTATTATTTTATCGTTACTTTTCAAAGTGTTTTTTTCAGTTAGATGACATTAATGTTTCTCGGTTTAATTACTTCGAGTATAAAAAATATTCACATCGCTTATGGTAGAAAAGCGCGTGTCACGTGATAGCTGTTACTTTGTACAGCGGACAATAAACCAGATGAGGCTTTTAATAACCGTTTTGTAGGAGAGAATGGTGCGCGTTTTTATTTGTATGTCAGTTATCAATGATTGTTTTATATATACATATATAAACTTATAATATATTGTGTAGTATATATAGTATTTTATATACAAAGTCTATAACACATGTCTTGTATGCGACTGGAATCGCCCCCTGCTGGAAGAACCTCTCAATACGCACAAACGGCGCTGCGTCAAAGAACGTCTATGTACGAAGAAGAAGAAGAAGAAAGAACGTCTATGAACAGAGTCACGCCCACTTTTAGGGGAAAACAAACCGCCATACAGTATTGGATCGAGCGAGGTAGTGGACTAACCAAAGAGTTGTTGTGTGGTTGGGTGCACCAATAATGTTTATAAAACCCCAAATTTGAAATACATGGCTACCTGCCATCATCATCCATATCTTGCTGTTATGGAAATATCATAAATTACGTATGATGCTAATCGAAAGCTAAGCCAGGCTAGTTGTATGGCTGGACAGAAAAGTGCACCCAGTAGCTACACTAAATATAAAGATGTATACATTTAAAGCGGTTTACTTTCAAATACGAAGTAAAATCATTCACTGGCTTACCTGGTGACTTGATGAGGTACGAGTAAATGTCCCGGTAAGACACTTCTGGCCACTGGTGTACATCAGTTTGAAACTGGGAGAATGAAGGGACGTACATGTTTTTATACTGACCTAATTAAGTTTGTGGATGTATCATTCACGCTCTGTGGCAGGCAGGGTGGACATATAATTACTTGACATGTTTAGTTTTAGGGATTTATTAAGTTATTCACGACTGCTGGCTGTGTACGGACGTTGCTGTTTCTATGATAAATCTAGTTTATTTTCTCCTAAAAAGGAGGGGTGACGAAATTGCCAGTTACGTTCCCGGATGTGCCGGTGCGTATGACTCAAGGAAAACAATAATAAACGTGGTACTTTTACCGCTCAAAGGTCTGAACCAATCACGGTCTGAAGTCGCTGGGGGCGGGGTTTGTTGCGCTCCTCTGATTGGATACACTTAACATAAATCAGCAAGGCGCGCGGCTCATGTGTAGAGTCGAATGTAGAACGAAACTATAATTTAAATGTTTATTTGTTCAAATTCTAATCTGAATGAAACGTTTTGGATAAACATGAGAACATCAGAGAATAAATATTTTGTTAAAAGCATTATTTATGCCTAATTCTGAGACCTGCAGTGTTCAAGTTTTCCACATCAGCGATGATATATTGGATATTTTACGAAATTAAATAATCTAAACCCTTAAGCTTTATGTACAATATTTGTTTTACATTAGGTTTTGACACATTAATAGTTTTCTGTGTTATTTAGTCCAAAATGAATAGTGTATAAACTTTGATGTTCCATCTAGAGTCTAGACAGAAACTTTCTTACACTAACGTTGTCTAAACAAAAAACGACAAATAAATTAAATTAAAATATTTTAAAATAAATGTTTGTTGATAAAATAAAGTTAGATTAAAATAAATAAGAATAAAAAATTACATACAAATTATTTACATAATACATCTTGCAATACAAACTTAAAAGATTAAATAAAAATAGATTCAAATAAACAAATAACATTAAAATAAATAAATACTATTTAAATCAGAATAAATAAATTAGATTACAATAAATAAGGATACAATAAAAATTACATGTAAATAAATAATATATCTATGAGTACAATACAGAACTTAATAGAATATAAATATTTTCCAAATAATATTTTAATGTATATAACATTTGTGTCTTTACGCACAAAAATATATACTAAATATGTAAATATGTAACATTATGTATTTAGCCAAGCATGGTGTCCCGTACTCAGAATTTACATTATGCTTAAACATGTAAAATACTCTGATCATTTGTAATAAAATAAACTGGTTTAAAATACAACACTTTATTCAATCAAAATTGCATTGTTGATTTATTCATGCAATTCAAGCACAAACTTGCAGCAGAGACATTTCTATAGCTCTGGGTTTTTCAATGGGAATGATAAAATCCATTCATTATTGTAAATAAATATTTGAGAAGAAGACGAAAGAGTGATAACTAGAGTATATCACACGTTACCAAGCCAGCAGCTCATATATTTGCATTGTTTTTCCTATAATGCAAAACCCTCAGCTGGGCCTGAAGTGACAGTTTTATGAGCTAGAAGCCTTCATCTGCACGGCATGCCAAAGGAAATGTTTCTTTTGTGCTGCATACCGACCAAGTCGTTTATTTGCTAAATAAGGCCTCCTTCTGGCCATTGTGTAAACGCTCTGCTGTTTCTCAGGATATCTAAGGTCTGCCGCTCTCAGATTCCTTAGCCTTGTATGGCTAAAGGCTCCAGACGCGCCGGGCTGAAGGATGCTGACCTTATTGGCCGGCTCAGGAACAGGGAGGTGTGGAGAAACGCCTGAAAACCAAACACACTTCTCTTCAGCCCTGCGCAGGAACAGACCCGAGGCACACAGATCTTCTCTAACCTCTTTTTAACAGGAAAACAAGGTACAGTTAAGAACGAGTAACCATTGTTGGCTTTGTTAATGGTTTATGGATATAATAAAGTTTCAGTTTTAACTTCTGAACAGGTTGATTTTGTAAATGTCCCAGGGCAGTGTAAATGATAGTTTCCAGATTTTCGATAATTTACATTTGAAAAATGTAAAGTCTTATTCAACATCAAGATTTTGGGTTCTTATATGTAAGTTAAAGTGAATATCTCAGGTTATGTAACGTGTTTTACCCTTTTGCAATCTTGTCTCTCTGTGTGTGTGTGTGTGTGTGTGTGTGTGTGTGTGGTTTAGTTCAAATAGTGTTTGTTCTACCAAAGTTGGTTTCATTATACATACATGTATATAAATATATATATATATATATATATATATATATATATATATATATATATATATATATAAACATTAAATAATAAATTAAATAATTTGTAATAACATTGTATGGGTCAAAATGATAAATTTTTCATTTATGTCAAAAATCATAAGGATATTAAGTAAAGATCATGTTCCATGAATATATATTGTGAATTTCCTACTGTAAATATATCAAAACTTAATTTTTGATTAGTAATATGCATTGCTAAGAATTCATTTGGAAGATTTTAAAGGCGTTATATGCTTTTACTACCTTAATTTAATTGTATATATGGTGTGACATGAATAATTTTCAGTATAAATATTCCATGTAATATCTTTAATTCTGTACTTTTAGATTTAATAGTTTAAATTTAATAGTTTTAGATTAATAATAGCATGTCGCTCCACAGGATGTTGTAGAAACTTCATGTCAAAGTCATATCGACATCATCAAATGTGCCTGATGTATTATGTCTGAATGCATATACAGATTCATATTACACACTGAAAACACACTTGATCTTCATACTCGTGGCAGTAGCATTGCGCCATTGTAATGTTCATTTTCTTCCAGACTGCGATAAGTCAACTCTAATGAACTTAATCTTTTATCTCTTCCTTCTGCAGAACCAAACCCTGTGGTCAGAATGTCTGCAGCCAAGCGTGCCAAAGGAAAAACCACAAAGAAGCGTCCGCAGAGGGCCACGTCCAACGTCTTCGCCATGTTCGACCAATCACAGATCCAGGAGTTCAAAGAGGCCTTCAACATGATCGATCAGAACAGAGACGGATTCATCGACAAGGAGGACCTACACGACATGCTGGCCTCTCTTGGTAATATAGATCTATCTATCTATCTATCTATCTATCTATCTATCTATCTGTCTGTCTGTCTGTTTTTGTCTGTCTGTCTTTCCTTTTTTTTTTTTTTTTTCTGTCTGTGTCTGTCTGTCTGTATCTGTCTGTCTGTTTTTGTCTGTCTGTCTTTCTTTCTTTTTTGTTTATTTCTTTCTTTCTGTCTGTGTCTGTCTGTCTGTCTGTATCTGTCTGTCTGTTTTTGTCTGTCTTTCTTTCTTTTTTGTTTCTTTCTTTCTTTCTTTCTGTCTGTGTCTGTCTGTCTGTGTCTGTCTGTCTCTCTCTGTCTGTCTGTTTTTGTCTGTCTGTCTTTCTTTTTCTTAATTTCTTTCTTTCTTTCTGCCTGTCTGTCTTTTTCTGTCTGTCTCTGTCTGTCTGTTTTTGTCTGTCTGTCTTTCTTTTTCTTAATTTCTTTCTTTCTTTCTGTCTGTCTGTCTTTCAGTCTGTCTGTCTGTTTTTGTCTGTCCGTCTATCTGTCTGTGTCTGTCTGTTTATGTCTGTCTGTCTCTGTCTGTCTTTCTTTCTGTCTGTTTTTGTCTGTCTGTCTTTCTCTCTGTCTGTTTTTGTCTGTCTGTCTTTCTGTCTGTCTGTTTTTGTCTTTCTTTCTGTCTGTCTTCGTCTTTCTGTCTGTCTCTGTCTGTCTTTGTCTGTTTGTCTGTCTGTGCCTGTCTTTCTTTCTGTCTGTCTTCGTCTGTCTGTCTGTCTCTGTCTGTTTGTCTGTCTGTGTCTGTCTTTCTTTCTGTCTGTCTTCGTCTGTCTTTCTTTCTGTCTGTCTGTCTTTCTTTCTGTCTGTCTGTCTTCGTCTGTCTGTCTTTGTCTGTCTCTGTCTGTCTGTCTCTCTTTCTGTCTGTCTGTCTTTCTTTCTTTCAGTCTGTCTGTCTTTATTTCTGTCTGTCTCTCTTTCTTTCTGTCTGTCTTAGTCTGTCTGTCTCTCTTTCTTTCTGTTTGTCTTTGTCTGTCTGTCTGTCTTTCAGTCTCTCTGACTGTCTGTCTTTCTTTCTGTCTGTCTGTCCGTCTCTCTGTCTGTCTTTGTCTGTCTGTCTGTCTTTCAATTCAAATGAGCTTTACTGGCATGACTTGTACAGTATTGCCAAAGCATTGGCCATTACATAGGCAATGAACAAATAATCAATAAAATCATTCTGTCTTTCTATCACTGTCTCTCTCTGTCTGTCAGTCTATCTGCCTCTCTGTCTGTCTATCTATCTATCCATCCATACATCCATCTCGTAAACAATTATTTATATGCTTTATTTTTTGGTGTGTGTAAATGTTTTATTTATTTAAATAGGTTAAATTAATATGTTATGTTATGTTAATCTTAAAATATGACCTTAAGTTTCAACAAATAATATATTTTGGCAATAATATTCTGTAGTTCAAATAGCATGCAAAATATCTACCATTTATCTCCAACCACTCTTGATATTGTTTTACCAATGCAAATGAAACTTGATGTAAGAGCAGATGAATGTGTGCATGCAGGAGCCGCTCTGCATCTGAGGGTGTATTCATGTCTCTGCAGGGAAGAACCCGTCTGACGAGTATCTAGAGGGAATGATGAGTGAAGCTCCAGGACCCATCAACTTCACCATGTTCCTCACCATGTTTGGAGAACGTCTGAACGGAACTGACCCTGAAGACGTCATACGAAATGCCTTCACATGCTTCGATGAAGATGCTTCTGGTACAGCCTCGATTCTAACAGACAGACAATGTGCTCAAGTGTTAATAAACTGAACTGTGCCTTCTCAAGCTCAATGAATAGATTTAAATGCATGTTTTCTATAACTATGCTCTTATGAAGGGAACAGTATTGACAGTTTAAAATGCCATTATAAGCCTTGTGCGCAGTCACGAATCAACAAGCTTCTCAGAAAGAGCATATTTTTTGTACAAAATTATAGTAACTGTTTTGATATTTTAAGATTTCCCTCTAAAAAAAACACAACAGATTTAAGATAAAAAAAAATTATTCTGAAATTGTTCATTAGATTAAAATGTAAAATGAGTTAGATTATATATACAGTGTGTGTATATATACTGTAGATACACACATATATTTTTTTCAGTTATTGCATTACCTTAAAAAGGGTTATTATAGGTATTATAACCCATTTCTCATTTTTTTTATTTGATCGAGGCTACAAAAAAAAAAAAAAAAAAACAATAGACATTTTTTACAAATTACAAAAACAATAAAATTAATAAAAATGTTACTCAAATTAAAATGAAATTATGAAAAAAATATGAACTAATTCAAAATATCAATAAAAACTATAATAATAATTAAATGATACTAACCTTAAAGAACAGACAAAAAAAAAGCATCATCATGCAAGACAAATAAATAAAAAAAAAGTAAAAAAAATAAATAAATTTATGCATTTAGTAAATGCTTTTATCCAAAGCAACTTACAGTGCTATATATATATATATATATATATATATATATATATATATATATATATATATATTGGACTATAGTTTTTGATGAACTCTAGTCCATCCAAATACATTGATTGGATTTTTGCTGAAGTGCTCAGAAAATTGTTTATATTATTTTAGTAAAAATGCGGATTTTTGAAAGACACAAATGTCTTTGTATTGAGACATTTAGTGTTTGTGATCTCCACATATAAGTACCTGAACCTTATCTGCCGTCTGTAACAGGTTTCATCCACGAGGACCATCTCCGCGAGCTGCTGACCACCATGGGGGATCGTTTCACAGATGAAGAAGTGGACGAGCTCTTCCGCGAGGCGCCGATCGACAAGAAAGGAAACTTTAACTATGTGGAGTTCACTCGCATCCTCAAACATGGAGCCAAAGAAAAGGACGACATATAAAAACCAGCAGCAGATCCATTCAGCGTCTGATTTCGTACGTGCAGATCGTAGCCAACACTTCAGGTTTTTGTTAAAGACAACAAGAAACTAAACTGCAATGCACTAGACACCTTTCAAAACACCTTACCATATCACACTGGCAAACACACTTTAGATCCAATATTTGATCTGTTTTCTCTCTGTCTATCTCCAAATAAAATCACCTGGGTAAGTTATCAGAGAATGGAGCAGAAATTTGTCCTCAGATCTACAGAAGTCCAAAAACACCCTTTAACATGAAGAATAAAGTTTGTACATTTCAGAATAAGTGCTAATAAACTTAATAAATTTGCAATCAGCATTGTTTAAAATAACAATGTTTTTCCACATTCCTTACTGTTTACGAGTTCTGCACACAAATCATCATACAAAATGCACACAAATAAAAATATCCAGTCCTGGTTTTCTGGATCTTAAGTGTAATAGTTGTAATGTTGTGATGTGTAATGTTCACACGCCTCGTCCGGATGATTGAGAAAACATAGGATGCTACTTAACTTCTCAAATTAATGGTGTGAAATCTTGAATCCGAGCAGTCTGAGCTGGGATTGGGCCAGAAATTTAACAAAATTAATATCTGTAATAACATTACATGTTGAAATCAATACAGAAGTTGAATGTGAAGTGTTCAACTTTGCTTAAAAAAATATGATCATGTTTAAATCCATGCAGAATTTAATTTAGAGCAGAAAAGGCTTACGCTTTAGTAATTATTTGGAAGTGATTGATTATTATTTATTAAATTCCTCTTTTTTTATCTCCTGTCAAATTGAATTTTGAATGGGAAATCCATTAATAATTGGGATTTTCCCACCAAAATATTAACATAAGAGTGGCACGATTTGTAACTTGATTGTGCGAGGCTTCAAGTTTCATCCGCTTCCACACTGCTGAAGAAAACAACAGAAACCCTCACAGAATTTATAATGGTTTTAATGGGAATAATGTTGGTTTTAATGGAAACTGAAGTGCTCTTGGACTACTGGATGGGGTTGCCAAGTCTATGTAACAAACCCAGCCCAAAGGTCAATCAACAATAGCCTAAAAACAACCCAATGACCCTAAACTACTCCCAAACCTAAAATACATACTACACACAATTTCAACTTGAACTCAACTAGTAACAGTCTGTTTTCATAAAGCCCTTCCCTTACAAAACACATGATCCAGCACAGGTTGAATACACAGTTCAGCCAATTACGGTATCTTTAGTTGTGGAGGCGTTTTCATCAGGGATGAACACATGCAAATCTAATGATCCATCAATAATCAGATCGATGAACAACAGAAAATTATTAGCCATGTATACATATGATTGCAACTACTTTCTCAATCGGAGTCAAAAAACATTGCACACATGAGCAGAGCTTTGGTTTCTAACTTTATCAACGCCGTACGAACTGCTCAATGGAGGAGACATAATTGTTTCTAAATTTTTGCAAAAAAAAAAAAAAAAATGCGTTTCAGACTAATTTTCAAATATGGGATCTAAGGAAAAACGCCACTTAGGCTCGCAGTTATTTTCTGGTGAACATACACCAAAATTTAGTTAAGGATACATATACAATTACTTTAAGAAAGTAAAGTTGCATTAGATCCATTCAGATTGATTGAAAATCAGTGCATGGAAAACTCTCTCTCACACACACACACACACTCATAAAAGGTCAAAAATGTGAAATAATTAATTGTTTTCCTTTTTTTAATGATTCAAATGATCTTTCTGAAACCATTCTAATATGCTGATTTGCATTTCTAAATGAAAACATTTGTGCTGCTTCATATTTTTGTGGAAAAAAATCTAACTTTGTTTTCAGGACTCTTTGATGAATTGTAGGCTCCAAAAAACAGCAATTATTTAAAACAGAAATTTAGTAAATGTATTCAATGCCACTTTGGATCAACTTAATTGATGGGAAGACGTTTACATGTTGTGCACCAGTATCCAGCAAAATATTAAAAACCCAAAAGCCGTCTTCAACCCGATGGTAGTGTTTTCAGAGTGAGTCCAGGATGAAGAACTGTTCATGCCTCAGTCACCATCATCATATCAGCAAATGGAAGAGATGTCTACATGTTGAATCCAAACTAAAGCAAGTCTGAACAAAGTGTGAAAATCAAGCTTCTGAAACATTCTTGTGATCCAGCAGCGATCTTCAATGTAGGATACAGACGGAAATGTCCTTCAGATCTCAATAGTTCGCTCAAATTAACAGTTCCTGGCAAATGTTCTCACCCTCAGGCCATCTGAGATGTAGAGGAGTTAGTTTTTTTCATCAGATTAGATTTTTAGAAAGCATTATTATGGTTTAGTGGCAATAGTTTGAAGATGTTCACTGATGAACTGAAGTGCTGTGGATTATTGTGATGTATTTATCAGCTGTTTAGACTCTCATTCTGACGGCACCCATTCACTGCACAGCATCCATTGCTGAGACACTGATGCTCAAATACAACTCAAATACATTTTGGATGAGCTGAGGGAGAGTGTATTTCCAACTATTTCTTTAATACTTATAATCAATAATAAACTCTGACAAACAAATGATTTGTTAATGAAAGCGGCCTCAATATTTTAATATCGGAGAGAAAATAATCATTAAAAACATTTCGGATCTGACTGGTCACACACAGACTGGAACCGATCCCAAATCATCCGGAAACCGAGCGCTCGGAAACACATGGAAGGACTAGACAACTAAAAAACACAACTGAAGGCTTTCAAATTATAATAACATTAATAATAATAATAGTACAAAACTAACACACCGTTGGCCCAAGTAAAAAATCGGGACATTGTCATTGAGTTATTAAAACATTCATCGTAAAAACAAAGCCGAGTGCTCATGTTTAAACCCTATTAAATAAACCGAAACGGATCGATGGATCGTGCACAAATTAAACAAGCTGAAGGAGTTTTGATTACTGGAGGGAATCAAACCCAACTAGTGGAGTGCAAAAATCTCTTTTACCACTTCAAGTATCCGTAGTACCGTCCAAACCTTCCCTTCAAGTGAAAGAGTCACGCATCCGTGCTCCAAAACCGGTGGATGAAGAGGAAATCAAAAATCTTGGTGAGAACAGGAAGACTGCGCTGATGAGAGACGAGGAACACACGTGCGGGATCCTGAGCGCATGCTGTGGGGTCATGTGACGTGTGGGGTCATGTGACGTGTGACGCGTGTGTTTTCATCAGCGATATCAGCACATTTACAGACCGAGTCTTGATAGATATATATATATATCCATGAGATAATTATTAACTTTTATAACATTTAGAATTATTACAAGAGTAACCATATAAATCAATGTCAAGTGGGAGGGGTTCTTCTGTGGCAGCGGTCAAATGCTCTTTTTATTTAGTATGTTTTGCTCGTTGGCCACACAGACCCCGAGCGTCTGCTTCGTGTATCAGAGCCGCGTCTGAGCCTCGGGGACGTAGATCTCGATGCTCTCGGCGCTCTCGGTGGCAGAGTTCTGTCGTTCAGAAACGGCTCGCTTGGCCGCCATCAGTCGCTTTCTGGCCTCCTGCCGCTGTTTGTCGGCGAGCGAGTCGCTGCTCTTCTCCTTTCCTCCGCTGGGTTTGACCTTCACCGTCTTCTTTGGTGTGTGGGACGGAGCCGACTTCTTCTCCTCCTGAAGACATGCATTCAACAATTAAATCTGGTTGTGGTAAATATTGCACTCATAAATTAATAAAATTAATTTACAATATTAAACTACTTATTTCTAACTTTTAAAAAAAGTTATAATATATAATAAAATATTTTATTATTAAATTACATAATGCTAGCCTATTTTAAATTATGTTTATTAACAATAAAATGCATTTTAAAAAATACAAATTTAAATAAATTTAATTTGTTTAAAAATAAAATAAAAATAGAATACAATGCATACAAATCTAGTGTTACATTTTTGTTATATTACAAGAGATCAAGTAAATATTACATTGATATTATTTTTAAACTTTTTAATTATTATTAGATTTATAAAAATAATATTTAATAGGGATGCACCTAAATTTTAGCCGTCGAAAATGACATTTACGCTTTTTTTTCCTATGTAGAATACACCTGTTTGATTTGTTGCATAGAACTGAATAAATTCAAACATATTAATATTTAATATGAATACATTTTCGGTCCAATTCAAAAAAAGTTTGCTTTTTTTTTGGCTTGTATTTTTTTTTTTTTCAGTATTAAATTTGAGTTAAATTTAAAAGTCATAGTAAAATACATTATTTAATAAATACATAATTATTAAAAAGGCATTTTCAGTTGCAGTTTTTATTTTCAGTCAAGTGTATCCAGAGTTTATTTATATTTAATCTTATAGATATTTAATCATTATTATTACTTTTTAACCTTTTAAAATACACTATGCTAGTTTATAATATTAAATACAATTTATAAAATTCATACAGAGTAAACTATTAAATTATTTCTAAAATAAAATACAGAAAACAAAACGTAATTAATATTAATTTTAACCCCCCCAAAAAGTATTAATATGATCATTAATATTACTTAAAAAAAAAAAAAAAAATTGTTGAATAAAATTTAATAAAAAAATAAACTAAATAAAAATAAAATGCATTTCTCAAAATAAATATTGAATTTAATATGAAGTCATTTATAAGATAATAAAACGTGCATGTATGTATATCTAGGATGCTAGAAAGGTCTGGCAGTTGGACCTTTTTGTCCTGGGTCTCGCACATCTTCCAGTCGTTGGACCTGAGGAGGTGCAGCTCGTCAAACTTCAGGCTGATGTCCTCGATGGAGAGCTGCAGAAGATCCCAGAAGCCGGCCAGATCCTGCGCTGTGGGCCGCGGCTGAGCGCTCGCATCCTGACCCCAAACACACATCAGACATCAGCCACACAGCTTTAGAGACTGTATAAGACAGAGAAACATCTGGAAGAGGATCAACGTCTGTCTACAGCAGATGCAGCTGAGAGAGAGAGCCAGCAGAGGGCGCTGAACACCAGCAAATGATGGAAAGATTTCACAGGAAATCATGTGATGACGGGACTAGATATTATCCAGCAGGATTTGACTGTAACTAAGTCGTTATAGGCTGGTGTAGGACTGCACAATTAAATCCTGATTACAGTTACGGATGCCACGGTAACTTTATTGTTCAAAACTGCATTACAAAAAAAAAAAAGAAGAAGAAGAAAAAAAAAAGGTTAGGTTATCTGAAGAGTTTTAGTATAAGATTATTTTAATTTATTCATTAAATTTCAATTAATCTTAAAATATGTAATTACATTTTATGAATAGAGATTAAATATTGATAATTATTTATTCCCAAAAAATAAAAATACAATTATAAATTATATACTTTTTATTTTTGTGACACTCATCTTGCAGCCTAAATTGTCAGCAGAAAAATAAATAGATTCATTAATAATAACTGCAAAAACATTTTAAAATGCATGAAAATAAACATTAAATAATAAGATATGTACTTTATTAACATTTGTTAATTTTATATACACACACATTTTAATTCATCTTTCAATTTATAATTGCAAATAATAATAAAAAATATTATTCAATGAGTAAAGATGAAATTATAATAATTCCTTAATGTATTTACAAAACTACAAATTTATCACAACAAATAATAATATACTTTTTTTTATAAATATTTATTATATGCATTAAGATTTGGATTCACACCTGTAGATTAAATAAATAAATAAACATGTTTTATTACTGTATTTGTTTTTACTGTATTAAAAATAAATACACTATATTTGTTACAACAATCAGAAACACTTAAAAAAAAATTCATGTTAATTAAATAAAAAAACCACACAAGCAAATCATTTGTGGCTGATTTTGGGGTGAATTAGGAGCTGGACATGAACTCAGCACTGATGTTATAAAGAGAGACTCACCAGGTTCTGCTCACAGAGACCCAGAAACTGCTGGAACTTCTGAGACATTAAGAGCTGAGCGCTGCCGACGGCACTGCGGACCTTCCCCGACACTACAGGACCAGAGTGAGACACGTCAGACTGATGTCCATACAACACACTCATCACAGACTGACTGTGTTTGTGCAGGACAGAGAAACACATCAGCATTCATGCATCATCATCATCATCAGAGCTCCATTCATGCCAGGTTCAACCCTAGTGACTTTAACCACTAGTTTGTTGTTTACTACCGTATTTTCCGGACTATAAGTCACACTTTTTGTCATAGTTTGGCTGGTCCTGTGACTTATAGTCAGGTGCGACTTATTTATCAAAATTAATTTGACATGAACTGAGAGAAATGAACAGAGAAGTGAACCAAGAGAAAACATTACCATTGATCCTGTAGTCTACCACTGAGCAGCATAGAGCGCCCTCTAGCGGCTGTAGACGGTAATGTTTTCTCTTGGTTCTTGGTTCTAAATAAATGCAACTTATAGTCCGAAAAATACGGTCCACAAATACTGAAGCAAAGCAGGCGTCTCACTGTATGACGGCATGAACACAAAAACATCATCTCCAGAACTTCGCCAGAATTTAACCATTTCATTTGAGAAAAGACGCATCATTGTACTGTATACACACAGAAACTCCACTGCAACCCGTCAAAATAAAAGTACCCTTTAACATGTAACAGAAATATATAGTGGTGGGAGAAAAGCTTGATGCATCGATGCATCGCGATTCGTTATCTAACGATCCAGAATCGATTCTCAAAAATTCAGAATCGATTCTGTGTTCAATTCAAATGCGAGCGCTGTCAAGACTCACGTGACCAAACAAAAAAGACGGTGATGGACGACCGTTCATATGCTGGTGAATTAGCTTCGTTTAAGATAAAATGGACAAACTACGACTTGCACCATCTCATTTAAAATCGGATGTGTGGCAACATTTTGGATTTTCTGAAGACACCGAAGATGTCGTTGATAAAAGCCATACTGTGTGCAAAGTCTGTAGCGCCAAATTGAAATATTTTGGCAACACGACTAACATGCAGAAACATATTACGCGGTTCCACTTCCACTCTTCCAATCACGAACACTCCCGGTTACATTCAAAGGACCCTGGATCAAGTAGCAAAGCTTCCACCGAATTCTGAAAAGGCGAAACGAATTACCCGATCAGTGGCGGGTTTTATTGCCAAAGATCTGCGCCCGTACTCCGTTGTGGAAACCAAGGATTTCGCACGATGTTACAGGTACTTGCCCTCACGTCGTTATTTTAGTGAGACGGCTGTCCCACGCACTCTACAGTGAGTGTAAAGATCACATCTTAGAATCCCTAATTTTCCTTGTCATACAAATTGAGAACTGTTTATTCTTAATGATTGTTCATTGCAATTGTATGGCTTACCATTCATTCAGAGTTTGTTAATCCTGAAAATAACTTTGTTAATAAATTAAAAGTATTGAAAAAGAAATATTAATAATCATTTTAATTTGGCAATACTGTCAAATAGATATTCTAACTATATACAAAAAGCATAGTAACTCCAATTTTGGTTAAAATAAAAAGTTTAGAGTATTTTTTGCACAGCAGGATAATTAATTAAGAATCGTTTTGGGAATCGGATCGTTCCTCCCAGAATCGGAATCGGATCGAATCGTTAAGTGCCTTAAGATTCCCACCTCTAGAAATATATTACTCTTGCATCACTTTTGTACAGTATAATGTACTTCTTTAAATATTCAATTTTCTATCAAGTTTAAATAAAACAATGAAATGATAAAAATATATATTACAACCGGATTAATCACTTAATTTTAGAAAAAAAAATTATTGGCCTATTAATTTTTTTTTTTTTAAGGAACACTCACACAATTTTTCTTCCATGTATTAATTTCAACAGTAAACCCCAGTTTGTTTGCCAAAATATAAAAGGGGTTAATTTTCATTTGATAGCAAATACATTTTAATGCCTTAATTTTCAGAAATTCTTATTCAGAAAACTTTTTTTTTTTTTTTTCACTGAAATAAATGTTTTTGTAATTAGAGAGCGAGTAAATTACCGAAAAAAAACCCAGCACTGAAATTCGGGCGCCGTACCCAACCCTAACGACTGTACAATCCAATTCAATATCAGGATTGATTTATGATCAGTTATTGAATAAACGTTTGATAAACAACAAAATAATTCCGACTGAATATGATTCAAATGAATGAATTCATCGTCACTTATTTTTTATTAGTTGAAACCGATTTTTGACTATTTGAATAATTAACCAGGAGTTAATAATGAAACTGAATGTGATCTTTCAGGAGATCTGAGTATCTCACCGTCCTCTGACAGCGCTTTGTCTTTGGTCTCGTGCTCCATCTGCTGACACCAGGCCTCCATGCGCTCCGTCTCGGCCTGAAGAAGCTTCTGGAACCAGCGTCCGTCCCTGAGGCACGCCGGGCCCCCGGGCTGCTCCACGGCTCCGTTCACGCTCCCAGCCTGCAGAGACGGGTCGGGGGGAGGGAGAGAGGACGGGTCCAGCGCCGGATCCAGCTCCTCCTGCAGCGAGGACGAAGTGCGGGGAGCTCGGTGAAAGCTGCAGCCGTCCAGAGACTGGTGAAGCGTCCTGTTCTCCGAAGGTTTACCGTCAGACTGCTCCTGGGATTCGGCCTCCGTCGTCTCCTGTCTAGACGCCATGCTAGTGAAGCGACTGAGTCTGGACACAGAGAGAAGAGACACTGACCAACACATCTTATGAATCCATCGATCAGCTGGAGGACTCTTTGAAACTTCATGAACACCAGCACTTATGATCAAGCCAAGGAACTATTTGTTAACATTTGTTCACACCATAACGGTGCTACATCTAAAACAGCATACACAATGTTTTACAAGACTATCATTTTCTAACCTCTTAACTGTCACTTAAGTGCACTATCCAAATTTAATTGTTCATAATTCATGAATGAAAACATTTTGTAACATGATTTTAAAATGGGTTTCAAAGGATGAATTTTAACATTTTAGGTTTTCATGATGAAGACTTTCATGATGTAGGTTTATTTTAGGTGCATTCTTGTCATAAATTAATTATTTCTTTACCCACATATTGTTTTTTTACAAAAAAAGTGGTAAAATATATATTTAGGAGTCTTAGACCTTTCTGACAAGTTAATAAAGATGGCACCATGATTAAGTATTTCATTAAATATGATCATTTGTATGAATAAGATAATTGTTTTAAAAATATAAAATTTTAAAATAAACTGTAAATTAAACATTTCTACAATGCGTTTTATTTTTTAAAATGATTAATATAATTTATCAATTATTGCATAAATATATACAATTTTGTACATTAAGGGCAAAAAAACTACATTTATAAATTGATACAACAAATCAAAAACTAAAGCTATGAATTACTAAATCCTTAATATCAAAATTAATTAAAATAATTATTCTAAACATGACATTGTAATTATTCATGTCTTTAAATATTATAATAAAACAATTTAGAATTACACAATTATATAATTTCTTTAGATAATTCAATTTTCTAATAATTTCTTATTTTCATGTAATTTATTCCGTTTTGTACATCAAGAGAAAAAAAAAAGATTTTTATTTTAAAACTAAAATTAAATATTATTAATTGTAATATTTAACAAAATGCATTGTCATGCTGCCATCTTATAAACATGGCAAAATTCCAATAAAACATTGTTATTCATAAATGATAATAAAATATTCAGAATTCTACTTTACTATATATATATATATATATATATATATATATATATATATATATATATATATATATAAATATATATATATATATATATATATATATATACACACACACACACACACACACACAGAGAATATCAATAAATAGTTTTTTATCATTTATCTTATTTATTTATTTAGTTTTGTACATCATTTTAGAAAAAAAACATCACAAAATAAATTAAATTGTACAAGTTTACCATTAAACAATTATTTATTCATATTTTTATAAAACTAAAAATAAATTCTTATAAATATATATATATATTTAAATGTTATATTGTAAAATATCATAAAATAAAAAAAGTTAATAAATTATAAAAAAAAAAAAAAAAGAATTCTGAATTTTAAATAGATTTATAAATATCAATTCAACAAATATCAATAAAAACTCCCTAGTCAACATATTGTGAGATATTCTCCATTTCATCGGTCTGTCTTAGAAACTAAAAGTGAACAGGAGGAGCAGAGACTGGGAACGCAGGCCGGGAGAAAGAAAGATGGACAGCTGGTGTGTGGGAGACAGCAAACTTAAAGACAGACATGTAAATGAGAGCGATGGGAAGATATGAAAATAGACTGCAATGGAGAGCGCCAGGAAACAAAGTGAGTGGGAGATGCACACAGAATCTCATTATCTCCTGCCGTCTGCACCGAATCATTATTTGTGAGTGCTTTCAGCTCCATGCATGGCTGAGAAACTCTGTGTGTGTGTGTGTGTGTGTGTGTGTGTGTGTGTCAGCTGCACTCCAACTGCTAAATGGAAGCAACTTTTCTTATATTAAAGATGCAAAAGGCGTAGAGGAAACTCACGGCCTGCCGTCTTCAACCTGAACCCCGATGGACTGGAACCTGGTGGTGGGAGTTTGCTCCTCTTTCAGATTCGGCTGCACACAATCCACCTGCCACCAGAGAAATAATTCAACTAAAGAATCCAAGAATTCGATTATTAAAAACAGCTATGATACAACTCAAACCTCCCTCCCTAGTTCAGCCACAGCATTTAATGACACTTAAATACAAAAACCTCTCATTCAGAATTAGTCACGGTGTGTCTCATTCATGAGCTCATTAACATATGACCGCCCACATTTACATATCAATGAAGTAGCCTGAATGACAGAATTACAGTAGTACATATAGGATCAAGATGATTTCTACACATAACCAAACATCAGACAATATATATATATAAAAACTGAAGTAAAAAAAAATATTATGTAATTTTAACTATTATTTTAAAAAACCTCATTATGTGAAATTCTAACAAATCAGTTCATTTTAACCTTAAATATTACAGTAATGTAGTAGTAACTGTAGAGATTCGTTTTTCTTGAGAAAATTTGGCAAGTACTGTACCTGATATCGATCCTAAATAATCGATATTGACTCAGTAATCGAATACAAAGCTTGTGAATGAGAATCCAATCGTGAAATGTGTCAAAATAATAATTAAATAGTTGACACACACACATACATACATATACACACATATATTCACACACACCTAAAACTAATTACTACATACCAATTGCACTTTATTTTAGCATGAACTTTGTTTTTATCATTATCAATCCAAAGACTGACCAAAGCTAAAATACAATGGACATTTAACAATTAGCTTGGTGATTTAATGATTAATTAAATGATTTTTGTGTTTATTAACCATTTCATGATTTAAATATTTAAATCCAGTAATTTGGCCATTTATTTTAGTTTTACTGTAATCAAATTACAATAATAAATTGTAAAAACCCATATTAAAATGTACTATAAAAAATAAGTCTAAAAAAGTGCTTATATTTTTAACAATGCGTTCACACTGATGATTTGCAACACCTCAACCAGAAGTCGCTTTGACTCCAAATGAGCAACTAACTATCTGCTCTCTCTCTCTCTGGTGAAGCCAACAAAGACTATCGCTCTGTTGCAAAGCTACTTGCGTCACTACAGTCACTCTCCATTTTAGTGTCTCTGACAGCAGCTGTCAATCAATCCGTCACTGCGGGTCTCAGGTTCACGCCCCACCAGCTCAGCCCCGCCCTCAGTTCGTCCCTTCTATCTCCGCTGTGTTCGGCCCACTTTTCAGCATTTTTTTTCAAATATTGCCAGTGGGTGGAGTCAGGCTTTGACCAGGGGTTAAGTTAGCATTTAAAATGCCCAACTTTATAGCAAAAAAAAACATGTTTACAGCCTGGTGCAAAAAAATGAGTTTGGTATATATAGCTAAAAACTGTGAGGGGGTTACATTTTTTTTTATAACTTTATAATTATATTAAGCCTTAAAGTTCTGCATAATTAAGGGCGTGGCCATGTGAGTGACAGGTTCTGCATAAGCTTGAAAGTTCTGCATAATTAAGGGTGTGGCCACTTGAGTGACAGGTGAATTGCTGCTGCTGACACTGCTGTCGAGCTAGGTAGGCATAGCTTCAGCAAACAGCTCCCGCCTTTTCGCCCGTTTTCGATTATCCAGGAGTGATTCTCTGCCAAGATTGCCACGGCCCGCTCCGTTTACTTTAAGCTTCATAAAAGCTCTTCAGAAATCTTCAGGTGACGTCACGGACACTACTTCCATGTTTTTATAAGCTCATGCAAATGAGCAGCCAGCGGCTACCAGTGGGAGTGAGGTCACATGACCTTATACCGAATACACAATCCAATAGCATAAAAATATCACAACGACATAAATATTCACACACACACCTGAATGCCAATGGACGAGAGTTTTCTTTTGGGCAGGGCTTGCGGTTCGCCAGGTGCCACACTGAGGCTCGTGGGATCGTTTCTATCATCCGGGGCTGGAGAGGGCGGAGCGACTGCAGGAGGAGGCGTGGTCACTCTGGCGCTGGGCATGGGCACGGGTTCCCGCGGGGTGGGGATGGGAGGAAGGATGGGGAGCCGCTTGGCCTTGACCAGACTTCCTGTCCGAGAGCTGGCGATGCTGTCGGAGGAGTTGCTGCGTCCTGATTGGCTGTTGACCTCGCTGCGCTGGTCCTGGCTGTCCAGGTACGTGTCCTGGGCCGATTCAGTGCTGCTCTGCACCGTCACCGAGATGTAGGGTTTGGAGGTGGTGCGAGGAGGAATAGGCGGAGGATTCTTCTTACAGACGGCCGTACACATGGACACTGAAAAACACAGGAAGATGGACTGTGAGAGCGTTCCCACAACTCCAATACAAAGCCTCTTCACACATCTGTTCCCAGCAGCCACTGCTTGGGAGCAACAGGAAGAGATGAGACAAAGCCAGGCATTTACATGAACAAATCTGGACAGCATTCCTCGCATGCCGACCGATGGCGGATTGTGTCAGGAATGTGTCGCCCATAAAACATGAGCTGAAATCTGCTGACGAGACTCTGGGTTTGGTACGGTGTGTCATGAAGCCCGATGATAACGCTCACTGGTGTATTATTAGCTTGCTGAACAGTGTAGGAGAAACTGCTTTCAAAGTGTACAAGCTAGTAGGCGGTAAATCTATTCCAGTCCTTTTATATCACCATACGGTTATCTCTGCTGGAAATTATATATGTTATGTTATGAAATTATATAGACATAGCCAAGGTTTGATAAGCAAGTGGTTTAAAATCTTAACAAAAAATCTGAATTAGATTATAAGTAACAATGGTAAATCTGACATGAGTGTGCACACACACACACAAAATTGAGATTTATACGTCATCTGAAACTAAATAAACAAGCTTTCCACTGATGCATGGTTTGTTAGGATCGAACAATATTTGGCTGAGATACAAATTTTGAAAATCTGGAATCTGAGGGTGCAAAAAAATCTAAATACTGAGAAAATCATCTTTAAAGTTGTCCAGATGAAGTTCTTAGCAATGCATGTTACTAATCAAAAATTAAGTTTTGATATATTTACAGTAGGAAATTGACAAAATACCTTCATGGATCATGATCTCTACTTAATATCCAAAAAATTTGGCATAAAAGAAAAATCAATCATTTGACCCATACAATGTTTTTTTGGCTATTGCTACAAATATACCCTAGAGACTCTAGACTGCTTTTGTGCTCCAGGTATTGTGCACAGACACATATGTGATGCCCCTGAAAAGATGGATAATATACATAACTTTACTGTATAAAAGAGTGAAAAGAAAATATCTGTAAAATACTTTCGATTATTTTAAATTACATATATAATTTAAGCAAAGATGCATTAAATTGATCAAAAGTTTCAGTAAAGCTATTTTATAGATATTTAAAATACTGTTTTTTTGACATTTCTATTTATTAAAGTAAAACATTAATGATGGTTTCTACAAAAATAATAGGCAGCACAACTCTTTTCAACATTGATTCTAATCAGAAATGTTTTTTGAGCATATTAAAATGATTTCTGAAGATCATGTGACACTGAAGACTGGAGTATGATGCTGAAAATACAGCTGTGCATCACAGGAATAAATTACAGTTTACTATAAATTACAATAGATAACATCTATTTTAAATTGTAATAATTTTTCACAATATTACTATTTTTTACTGATTCTTTAAACAAATAAATGCAGCCTAAATTATCAATAACAGCATATCTACACATTTTTTTTTTTTTTTAATATTTAACCTTTTATTGATGGGAAATCACTGCACTGAAAAGTGTGAATTAACTGTAATGAATTATATTTTAACTAAAAAATGTTTATGTTTGTCAACGCTGCAGTCAACAGATTTGCGACGAGCACAAAGCCTCATTTAAACGGATGTTCAGGGCTAATATCTGCCCTCCAGTGAACAATTCTCCTCTGTTTTGGCTGTGCTGTAAAGAGGACTCAGTGCCAGGACGAGTCCAACGCGAGGCTCAGAGACAATATTGGATAAATCTGTGTCCTCGCTCAGTGATGTGCTCCCCGTCTGGAGCCAGGACAGATGCTACACAGCAGTCTGTGACCATACAGATGACATGAGAAGAAGTGATGACAAAGAGCCAATCTAAATACAGAAGAGTCAAAAAAGCATGGGTGCCGACAGAATGAGAGTCCAAACAGCTGATAAAAACATGACAGTAATCCACAGCACTCCAGTCCATCAGTTAATGTCTTGTGAAGAGAAAAGCTGTGTGTTTGTAAGGAATAAATCCATCATTAAAGCATTTTTAACTTCAAACTGTTGCCTCCAGCTAACATACAATCCATAATATTGCTTTCTCCAGTGAAAACATAATCTGATCTGAATCAGAAAGAAATCTGCAAACAGTTAAACACTGTTTACAAGTCAAAACATCTTGGAACAAATATGTGCGTCGATTTTAATTTAAGAAGACAACTGGAGACTTTTTTTGCATGGAGGAAACGTTATTATGGACAGAGTGTTTTTTAGTTAGTTACGGTTTAGAATTAAAAAGTCTTGATGGATTTGTTTCTTACAAACACACGGCTTTTCATTTCTCCAGATGTTAACTGATGGACTGGAGTGGTGTGGATTATTGTGATGTATTTATCAGCTGTTTGGTATCTCATTCTGACGGCACCCATTCACTGCAGAGCATCCATTGCTGCTGAGACACTACGCTACATTTCTCCAAATCTGATGAAGAAACAAACTCATCTGCATCTTGGATGACCTGAGGGCGAGTACATTTTAATTTCGGGTTAACTCTTCCTAGAAGGAAAACAATAAAACCCACAGTAACAAAAGCGCAACAGTTAATTATTTCGTCTGACAGCTATTTAACGACTGACTTTAGCCTGGCTTCTCTGAGATGCAGTGGCAATTTAATTAAACACTTTTATAGTGAGAACAAATCTCAAAGCAGCACCAAATTAGTCATATCTCAACCTCCCTCGTGAACTTCAGCAGTGGTGAATGAAATACAGTAGTTTGCTCTTAACATTTAGTACGTTGCACTGAAGGTGATTTGAGTTTATAACACCGTTCAAGATTAAAGGCATTAGATCATTAGATGCAAGGCCTTTCTGTGAACACACAGAGGACAAGCACCAAAAACACAACCAGACCGAAGCACCGTGGCTTCTGAGAAACACAAAAGAAGAAATTCTGACGTATCTTTACACAACTCTTATTCATGAGACACTTCACTGTGACCACATGCGTTAAAAGCCACCGCATGACTTCAGAAGACACGAAATATACAGCACGAGTCAATGTGGGCTAGACTTAACTGGCATTTTAATGCATAGATAATAGTTTAGATTTTAAAAAGCTGTGTAGTTTTAAAAATATAATGCAATGCAATGCAATGGGGGATCGAGAGATTAACATTCCTCAAAAGAAAATAGTTTTGTGCTGCAGTGGAAAATAACAGCATACAGGTTTAGAATTTATATAAAAGTGAGTAAATGATTAAAAGCATGTTGGAAATCAACAACTAATTTCGTCACAATCACTTTAACCCTGTATAAAAATTACCAGACTGCATTAAGAAAATAAAAACTAGTTTTGCTTTAAATGCAGAACATTATTTGAGTGAAACTGGATTAAAGAGCCAGCCAAAATAAATCTGCCTTTGATCCATACAAGACATGTAACAGACTACATTACACAGTCAAAGCATGCTTTTTTCATAACATTCAAACTTGTAATCCTTATCAAGACCTGTTTTTAGATTAAGTGCACATCTTTGCTTCAAAACACAGCCAGTGTTTTACGAAGAAGGGACAGAGTCTGCTGAAAGTAGGATTAACCAGTTGATATGGATGTACAAGGAAACTTTTCAAACATGCATTTTCTCCTTGCAATGGAGAGTAACTTATGTTTGGGTTTACATATGAATCCTACATCCTTTACATATTTAACACGAAGCAGCAGCAAGAACAATGCATCCTCTCTTCAAATGATGTGTTATCTCTCCCTGACTTTGCAATTCAAAACAATGCCATTCGACCTGATTCAAAACACAGAACCGGCCTTTGTGTGGGATTGGATTGAGATCTCACACGTGCAATGCACGAAAGTCTCTAAACTAGCATTTTTGCATGAAAAAAGTGCAAGCTGTCGCGCTCAGGTAGGCAACGCTGTCATGCTGTTCCTGTCTAGACAGACGCAATCAACATAAACAAACCTCCAGAAGCCACAGCCACATGCTAACGTGAGCTAACCTGCTAACGAATCACAATATCCCCGAATGAAACCCTAAAGCGATCCACGGAAATACATGTCTGACGCTTAATCTCGTCAGTTGTCGTCGGATGTGTTATTCGTGATTTCGTTCACGTGCCAAAACCAGCGCTCGAGGCGCCGCTCACGTTCGCTCGTCCCCGCGGACAAAAAATCCCACAGCACGCTTTTCGCTCTTCCTCTTGTGGTGTGAAGCGATCGTCGCCGTTCGACGGAGTAGCGTAACGCAAAAACAAAAACAAAATAAACACACGATTGAAAGATCCCAACTGAAGTGTTTGGTTTGTTGTTCTGTGTTGCTTCTGAACACCAATTACGCGGCTGGTTAATATCCTTCCGTTAAACGGATCATCCCCACCAGTCCACGTCTCGAGGATGTGAGGAAAGAAAGAACCGGGGGATCCGGTATTTCGCCGTTTCAGGACACAGGATTGGAGAGAGACGCGCTCGAGGCGTTTACACCTGCGTTCTCATTGGCGGTGGGCGGGGCGAAGTCGTCCGTGCTAAACGCGTCGAATCAAAACCGCCGTCCGTGCGTCACCATTCTAGAATCCGCTTCCGCGCGCGCGCTTCCCGTTTTTCTCTTCGGTCAGAAAGCGATGAGCGGCCTTCGGACTTCACACGGCATGTGTGGTCGCTCACGGTGACCGCGGGAAACCGTCCAGCACATTATTCGTAGATGTAAATGTTAAATTTCGGAGTGTAATACTAGATATTATTATCTAACAAATAAATATCATGTTGGGTTTGTTTTTTGCTTTTGTTATTACCGAGTTGTGGTATCTTTGAGAGCAATGTAATCTGTCCATGGGCTTTTTTATTATTATTAGTAAACCCAATTTAAAGGTTATGTCAGATTTAAGAGCCGGCGATGTTGCCAGATATTTAAATAAAATTAATAAACCCCAGAAAAATGAGGTAAGAAAATAATCCAAAGTTATTTTTAAAATTTTTTGCAATATAGGGTGAATTAAGGGTGTTTGGGACAGTTTTTACAATTCCCATCTTGTGCAAGGTTTTCTTGCCATAAATTAAAAATATCAGCCCAACACATGATACATTTGTGTAATACAGAAGATGTTAACTACCCATTTCGAGGAGGAACCAATAGTATATTATAAAGTATGTGTTACATACACTTTTCTGTAAACTGAGCCAACTTTTATTTTTTTGGTAGCTAACACTTGGGTGATTGTGACAGCATATTTTTTCATTGATTTAGGGTAGTGTTAAAATATTTAATGAAATGCAGAAGTAAATTCATACTTTGATATAATTTTATATGCAATATTTCCTTTCCTGTTCATCATCATCAAGTTTCAATGTTTATTTTGGTTCAACTTTATTTCTCAGTTCATAAATCCATCCATAATTCATATACAACACATGCAACTGAGGTAAAAGAAGGCCTGAAGTACACAAGTCAATGAAAACATCTAAAAATCAAATAGACATGAAAAAAAAAAAAAAATGCTTCGGGTCAAAAAAAAAAAAAAAAGAATTGTAAAAATAAAAGTTGGGTTGGGTTGCCCCATCACCAATTTACCACATTGAACCAGCACAAGCCTTAAACAGAAATATGAATATGGTTTATTACTGCAAAAAAATTATTTAAAAAAACTATTTATAATGCTTTTATGTTTACAGTGCTTCTAATTCAGAATTTTTATATGAGCAAAATCTAGCTAGTTTGTGAATATTTCTGTGGTTGATTAGGGCTTGCACAAATAAAAAGGTTGGAAACCATGATTTAGAGCATACAAAGCACAATGGTTCTCTTTTACAAGGTCATTCATTTTCTTAATTAGCCATGCTTTAAAACACTGTCCCAATCACCCAAAATTATTATTATTATTTTTTTTTTTTTACTGTTTTTGTAGAAGTAGTAGTGCATCATATGTATGTTTCCAACAAAAGTTTGTATATTATAGTAGCTATGACAATTTCAGTACCTTATTATGAAAACTAAAAAAAGCTTATGTCATGCATTCCACGGTCAACTTCCTGTTTGATGCCTGGCCCGCCCACCCATATGATGTCACACCAATGAGGGCTTCCCATTTTAATTATGCGGTCTTACAGCTAGAAAAAAAGTTGTTATTTTCCCTCATTAGGTGAGAAAATAAATTCTGTCCCATTTGACGTCTTTTTAAATCTCTAGCTTTTTTCTTGATTATTCTACATTTTATGTTATAGTCTGTTGTATTATTATGTAAAGTGCCTTGAGAAGCTGCTCTGAATGTGCTATATAAAATAACAAAATAACAAACCAAAACTCTATGAAAACTTTTTTTTTTACTTGTACGTTTTTTAGTTTTTGTTTATCATACAGTTTGAATAACTCTCTTTATGTATTTATTCATTCATAAATAGTTGTGAAATTATTCAGTAAAAAATATTAAATGTTACTAAAATCACATATTATTGAATACTGTGCAATTTTTAAAAAGTGATGTGAAACAGTTTGTATTTTTCGGTCATAAACAGTATTTCATCTAGATATAGATAACATTTGCTCTGTTTGTAATGGTGAAAGAGATTCTACCATGCATTTATTTTTTGAATTTCCCTGTTCATCTTTGTTTTGGTCTGAGATTAAATGAACTGCTTTCTAGTCTTACCTTTATCATCTGTTTTACTTCATTCAAATTAATATTACTTTTCTAAAAATGGAAATGGAAGCTCA
>NC_039290.1:10445549-10478049 GCF_003368295.1 Carassius auratus
TCATTCTGAGGCATATTTCCTCAGAATGACTGGTCTCATGACCATAGTTTCATGACTATACAACACTAATATGGATGATAGAAAATTAAAAAACTATCATACATCTGATGTCCACTCAGTTCCACTGTCACTGTTGGTAATGTGTGTGTGTGTGTGTTAAGTGCATTAGGTGTGAATCTATCAGGGTGCATTTAGTCTCCAGCGCCAACATTTTACAGAACTGCCACTTTCCTGGAGTCTCCAGAATTACTCGGTGTCAGGCTCTGAGAGACTTAAGATTCCAAAAAATGATTTAATTAGAATACCATGAAGTATTGTGAAATACTATATATTAAGACTTTATATATAGGCTTAATGAACAGATTAGAGTGACTCGTGAAGGACCAGCACCACCTCCTCTTGTCCGATGGTTTGAGGAATATATCTTCCAGAATCTGGGATTAAGATTTAGGAGCTCATTTTTATTCCACCTCCTTTCCTGAAAGTCTGTCTTGCAGAATTGACTAAAAATTAATCTTCACATTAATTCCTAATTATTTTCTAATTCTTTTTGTCAGTTCTTCTTGACCTGTTTTTTTTTCTTCTTTTCTGACCTCATGACCCAGTCAGCATTTTTTGTACAATGGTCAAGTCTTAACTTATCCATTTCTGTATTGCATTTGTGTTTGATATTTCTCATGGGTATTTCATAATTTTCGACTTTACAGTTTGAGTTAAAACTCTATTTTAGCGCATTTCATCTGTAAAAGAAAACAAGCCTAATAATTCTACACATATGAATATAAGGAGTTTTTCTCTTCCAGCTTTCCTGGACTATTGTATAGCACTCATAAATGATTAAATAAAAAATAATGGTAGTTATTAAGATTGATATGGTTTGGAATTGGTAAAATGTACTTGGAAAAAAATCACAATAAAACTATTTTTTTCATGTTTAAGTTTGGAATATTAACTGACATGAATGAATGCTATATAAATATTGTTCGTGTTAACATAATGTTTATAAATGAAATCTTATTGTACAGTGTTACTAAAGTTATATATATATATATATATATATATATATATATATATATATATATATATATATATATTGTTCTGTGAATGTGATTTTAAAGTCTAGATGATTCGGATTAACCCTTTAACTGCCGTATCCTTTAAAACCTCACTGCCAGAGGGATATTGTGAATGCATGTGCCCGCTGGGCACAGTTTACCTGATGCCACGGGGGGGTTATGGCATTGGTGGCTTGAGCCCGCCATCGCTGCTTGCAGCTATATTTATTATTATTATTATAATGTTCATAAAAGCCATATTATATTATATAATTGGGGGCCTCATGCAATTAGTTACACAATAATATGTAATTCTTGCCAAGACTAGTATTTAGAAATGTGCTTAAATTGTTTTCTTGTTTAAATGTTCTTACTTTCTGGTCTTATTTTCCAGTCAACTGCTTTAAATCAGGAATTGCTTTAGAGGAAAAAAATATATGATTTCTTTCTGAACATGTAATAATTTAATTAATTAATTCAACATTTATTATACATTTAAAAAAAAAACAATTGGGGTAAGTACAAGTTAAGTAAGGTAATGCTTATCCTAAAAGATAAAAAGGGTTTTTGTAAGTGCATGAGGTTTATACATAAAAGGTAAGAAACATTAAATATATTCTCTGATAAACAGCTCACTTTTTTGCTTCTCGATTAAAATGATATAGTTTTTGCTACAAATATTGATTAAGAATTAAGAACACTGTTTGATGTTTTTACAGAGAGCAACTTTTTGCCACAATTCAAGGCTGTATATCAGGGTGTTGCTATGCATTTGCTTGGGTGTTCTGTGGATCCTAAAGTGTTGCTATGTAGTTGCAATGGATTTCTAAATGTTTACAAAGTTGCTATACATTCGCTTCATGATTGCTATGTACTGTAAGTACTATGCTGATCTATGTGGGGTTTGTAGTGCATTGCTTTGCATTTGACAGGGTGTTTTAGGCATTGCTATGAGATATCTATGCAGTCATTATGTGGTTGACAATTGGTTGCTATTGTGATCTATGTGAGGTTTTTCTAGTTCATTGCTTTACAGTTAACAATGTGTTGTAGGTCATTGCTATAGTACTGCTATGTCATTGTTAAGGTGTTTTTTTTCTGGTTTATTGTATGCCTTTTGGAAATTGTCTGTCTGATCAAAGTACAGTATAAACTCACTTCAACAAGACACACAATTTTAGTCAAGCTTCTGCTGAATTATGCAAAAAAAAAAAAATGTAATTCTGAATCTCAGTGAAAAAGTTGAACATCTTAAATGCCCTGAAATAGAGCAAACGTAACACTCGCTGCAGGATCCCAAACACAACACAACATCACATGCCTATGATGTCGGCACATTTCCACTGTCGTGATTGGCCGAGCTCAGCGTGAGAGGGTTAGGGTGTCGATGGGTGCCGCGAGGTCTTCCGACCCCTTTAGCTTATTTTAAGCCAAAAACGCCTCCGCAAATAAACCTCCCCCACTGAGAGGAGTAATTGGTGTAGTATCTCCCAGCACTAGCATGAGATCGTGTCTCCTCCACACTGCCAGCGCTCCACGGGACAGACCCATTTCCATGAGACTCCAATGTTAAAAACTTACAGTTTCAAACTCATAAATGAGATTGATATTCTCCTTTTGTGTGGGCTAATCTGCACTTTGTATTTGTAAGGACAGCTCTTGAAAAACTATATTTTCTAGAATAATGCATTTAAATCCGTATCTAGTGATTTTGTGTAAACTGAGTAAGTGTGGAGTATGTGTACTTCACATGTGTGCTGTACAACTGTATGCATGCAATAAACAAGTGCATGAAATACTGTTTTCCACAGTGCACTTACATTTACATTTACATTTATTCATTTAGCTGAGGATTTTATCTAAAGTAGTTTACAAAAGAGGATTCACTGTAAATAAATTTATTGTATCTAAAGCAAAATTATTTTTCTTTTTTTGCCAGGACACTTCGAAAATAATAATCACTCGAAATAATTGGTGGCAATTAAAGCTATATGTCTTTTGACGTTTCCCCTTTTTATTTGATTAAACTACCACAGGTTAAGTTAAAAAAGTAAATTTATAACTGTTTATTATAATAATAACTGCACTGCAAAAAAAAAAAAAAAAAAAAAAAACTCCTTAGTATTTTTGACTTTTAGTATTCCATTGCAAATATCTAATCATTCTTAAATGAAAACACATTTACTTGTGAAGGAATATTACTTAATAACTTCAGTCTTGTTTTCTTATGTGAGTTCATGCTTTAAAAAATAACTTTGTTTTCTGTTTAAATTAAGTTCATTTTTCTTATTTCACTAGCAGATTTTTTTTCTTGTTTAAATCTCAAGCTCACTTATTTTGCTGACAACATTTAATAATTGTAATGGGAAACAAGTAACAAATTAATTAATAATAACAAAACTTGCAATGTATCTCTTTTTGTTAAGGATATTCCAGTTCGTATCCATTACTTGTTTAATTTATAAATAATAATAAGTAAATATATAAAATAGTGCATAAAAGTTTATATTAGCCATTATTGGAGTGAAAATGTTAAGGCATGTTTACACAAATATTCCATTAAAATTACAAACGATTCTTTTATTCTGACAGGACACCGTTTGAGCAGAGACAGAAAATGATAGGAGAGGTGAACTTGAGTCTTCTGAAGCATAACTAAGATTGTGGTTAATCTTGCAGATCATGACTTATGATTCGCGATCCCCAAACTGACTCAAATGATTCGCGAACCCGCTCCGAACTCCCGAATTGACTCAAATGATTCGCGATCCCCAAACTGACTCAAATGATTCGCGAACCCGTTCTGAACATAGACAGTAAAAGAAATGGACACAGCGACCCCATTGGAACTCAATTGAGACAAATGAAGCCCAGTTTTAGCGTTTTTTAGCACTTCCCTTTCTGACGCACAGACTCAAACGAAGCTTGACGACGTCAGCAACCTGTCTGACAGATGTAAATCTTCTAGTAGCTGTGCTTGCAAACTACCATCGTTAATCTTGCAGAGACGGAGAGCTTGAGCGGGGAGTTCTTTGTCGTGAGTGAGCAGGAGTAAGTATTCTGATTAATTATTTTGTATAGTATTTTAAAATGTAACGCCAGTACGCCATATTAAGTTAATTGATGTGAGCTTCTCCACCTGTCTGTACGGTAATGCGACAGAGAGCCGAGTGGTTATGACGCAATCGTTAGCCTATTTTTTACAAAAACTGTTTATACGGGGCCATAATGTAACATAGAAGGTAATGGAGCCCTTTATACATTTTCGTGTATCTTTAGAAATAAATAATGGACAAACAGAGTCTTTAAATGCCTCAGATGTAAAGTTATTCGCTGTCAAAGTGACGCCAAAATGAATGGGAGTCAATGGGAATGCTAACGCAAGTGAAGTTCTGCTAAAAGATGGCAGCCCCCACCCGACTTCAACTTCCGGTCGAGTTCCTTGCCCCTTGGTTCTGAACTCCCGAACTGACTCAAATGATTCGCGAACCCGCTCCGAACTCCCAAACTGACTCAAATGATTCGCGAACGCGTTCTGAACTCCCGAACTGACTCAAATGATTCGCGAACCCGCTCCGAACTCCCGAACTGACTCAAATGATTCGCGATCCCCAAACTGACTCAAATGATTCGCGAACCCGCTCCGAACTCCCGAACTGATTCAAATGATTCATGCTACGGGCTCCCAAACTGAGTCAATTGATCCAAGAACCCTGCTCCGAACTCCCAAACTGACTCAAATGAATGATTAACCCACAGATAAAATAATTGCCCTCATTATAACTGATCTGGAAGATTAATAAACCTCACAATGCTAAATTCTCTGTGCCGACCTAATAGATAATTTTTATTTTCCTTTAGTTTTGCAATTGAGGACTCTGGAAATCCCATGACGGTCCTGTGCTGTTTTAACCTCTACAGAACAGAATGAAGGAGTTTAATGTAGACGGATGGTAACCAAAAGGCTCTGATAGACCTATTTTAAGATGTCTAAACGTCTATTTGACATCTTATAGGAAACGATATATAGATGTATTGCAGATGAGCAAACACTTTAAAGATTAAGTCTTGCAGATCCAAATGCAGACGTCATATAGACAGCTCAACACTGGTTTTCTCTAAGGTGGTCGGATCACATCAACTATCCTTTTTGATTTTCAAGATGGTGACCTCTTGGTCAGGTGCTAAATTATGTGTGTACTCTTCCACATACTATTGTTTATGAATACAAACCCCTGAAAATGTAGAAAAATGTTTTACTCAAAAATTGGTAGTCAATCACACAATTAATTGCAAAGAAATTAAGTGCATTTTAGCCCTTGTGGGGCCCAAAATAAATACCACGGTAACATTTAGAGTAGGTTTAGAGTGTATTCAGATTAATACAGCAGCGACAGCGGTCATGATTCGAGTGGTTTGTGGTGAACAGAGCACCATTAACCTGTGACGAGCGTTTCTGTTTTTAATCTTTAATGCAAATCGCATTTCTGTAATTGTAGTGTACTCATGTGACGTGTCATGTGTCCTGAATACAGCTGTGTTTCATGAATAACTGAAGAGGTGAACACTTTCTGTTGATTGATGTTGCCTATTCTTCTGGTCTCTGTGGATTTGGTTCCTCCTCCAAAGTGCATTTGCAGGGTTTTCTCCTATTTCATAGTCCAGAAAATGAAAATGGTGCATTTGATCACTAAAAGCACACATGATTTGAGAAAGGACGAGGCGCTCTGATAGACGTTTAATTCTTCAGTGTGACTGCAAGTAATAGTGCTATTCATACAAAAACACTTGTTTTCTAGACTATTTGCCGTATGGAAAGTGTTTCTGTTCTCTTTTGGAGGATTGGGAGCTCAGAAAGGGTTGCAACATGCACTCCAGAGAATATTTTGTGCTGTGAAGATAAAAATTGTTCTCGGTGGGGGTTTGAGATGAGTCATTTTCACAGAAGTCCTTTTTTAAAGATCACACTCCGGTGGAACAAACTCAGTGTTATGGCACAGTCGCCTTCTGATGGTTTTTTTTATTTAAAATTATATTTAGTTAAAATCAATTTTAATCTTTTTTTTTTTTTTTTATGCACTCAACCTTACTTTTTATTACCATTGTGAGGAATGAGATTAAAGTAATTACAGCTGTGACATTTAACATCTATTTTGACTCATTTCACTGAAGTTAAGACATTCGTTTTATTATAATAACTGGACCCCGCACTGAAAAGTGAATGTGAAATATAGTAAAGTCACATGACAATCGCTGAATAATGTTTACCGATTCACTTGCTCTTTAAAAAAATTAGCAAAAATTGTTGGATCTGTGGCAAATTGCCTTTGTCCCACTTTGTAAATGGAAAAAAATAGCACACAGTAGTACATCTATCATTCCACTCTGAACACAGCCTAAGGATTGATCTCAAAAAGTACTTTGTCATCCTGGAAATCTTCCAGTTTTTTTCCAAAATGTATCCATTACATGATTATTCTACAAAAATAGTTGGGGGGCTTTTAAAAGCATCTCCTTTACAAACCTTGATATTTTTCCCTGTCCATTTCTCAAGAAGCAAGGAAGGGTGTGCTTGAATAGCATAACACCTGAAAAAGCTGAAGCCCACCTAAAAAGTGTCTAGAATCTCTTCTGCTCTCATCTACATCACCAATAACGGCTTGCATTATGCTCACACTTCGAGGTATCTGTATTGAGATGCTGCATTGGAAATGAGGTCACTGTTACAGTAATAAAAGCAAATATGACAAGAGCAGCAAAAGTGATATTCTCCATCGTATTTGAACACTTATGGAGCCAGAAAGAAGCCAATATCACTCGCATACACTTCTGCTTTCAGATTCACAGTGTTGAGATTATGGGTTTAACCAATGAATAATTTTTTTTTTTTTTTTTGTCTGTAATGCTTTTAGTGATGGCATATTTAAGTTGCAGAATATCATCTATTGACTGGAGCAACCTAGCAGCTGAGAATACCTGAGAAAGCACCTCGATTTTAGACCCATCTATCAACACTAGAAAACACAAGAATACCTTAGAGGCTGCACAACTCTGTAGACACAACTCGAAATGAGCCCTGCACAACAGAGACACCCTAAAGGAATGCTTACACTCATTTGCATACTCTGCCCTTCTCCACCACATCCCATTACCAGAATTCTTTGGGAATGTTTTTTCTGCTCCTCCTATTCCAAAAAGATCTAATGTGTTATTTTCCCTCTCCGTTTCTCCTCATTCCCAGCTCCATTTGAGCGCAGTGGGGTTATTTATGAGAGAGATGAGTGTCAGGCGCTGGAGGAGATTTCAATCACTGCAGATCTGTGGCTGAGGCCCTGACCTCTTCCTGTAAAACACTTTTCCTGGAAAGAGGAATGGGATCGAAAGAGAAGAAGCAGGGTAAAATCATTCACATAGCCTCATTTACAATGACGCAATTAATGACGGATAAGATGTGAGTCGCTACTGAGAACAAAAACATCTTCATTTGCATTGAAACGGCTGGGAAAATCATAAGCATGCTCATCGTTTACAGTTTCAATTTCAATGTCTGAACATTAAAATGGCTTGGTAAAGATACAAAGTTTATGGACGTCCCTTGTTTAGGATTCTTGTCAAAAATGAAAATAAAGAAATTTTAAAGCTGAAATAAAATAGGTTTGAGTTGAGGATACTACATTTACTAAAACAGAAATGTAAAAAAAAAAAGATGAATAAAAATAGTTTAAAACAATTAATAAAAAAGTCAAAAGTGCATGACAAAAATACTAATACTGAAATAAATAAAAAAATAAAAGCACATAACACAATTATTAAAGCTAAAACTGAAAATATAAAAATAAAAGCTAAGTAAAAATATTAACAAATACTCTAAAAGTATATAAATAATACAAAATTAACACCGGGGATGAATTGACTTGGATCTGTTGGCATCGTGACCTCTCTGGATTTAATGACCAGCCGTTCTGATGAAGATAAACAGTTAATCCAAGACTAACACATCATTACTCTTTCCCGACAGCTCTGAGTGTAGTCCTCCAGACGTATGTGATGCTTTCATCGTGTGCTTGAGAGGATTCTGGCTTTGTTTCTCTCTGATGAGGGTGGCGTGTTCAGGGGTTATTTGGAAAATAACAGTCTTGCCTCGTTACCATTGTGTCCTTGAGGAAACACACTCCACCCTTGGTTTTTCTCTATAATTAGTGTACAGTAAGTCACTTTCCCTAAAAAAGCTAATGTTAAATTACCAGAAGCAAATGCTAAGTCGTGACATTGAAAGCGTAATGAAAAAACAATAGTATGAGCAATCTGCAGCATGATCATTTTATACTGTAAGGGCTCTAAACAGATTCATATGCATAAGAACAAGTTAAAAATGTCTGAAAGTTATTGTTTCCAACAGGTTTTTAGTTTTTATTAATTCAAATTTAGATTTTTTTTCAATATTTTGAATGTTGAAAAAAAAAAAAAAAAAAAAAAATATATATATATATATATATATATATATTGTTTTGTATTTTAAAGTTTTAGCAGTTTTGTAGTTTTGTAGTTTTCTTTTGTAATTTATGTTTTTTTAAATTATGTAGTTTTTATCATTTCAGTTTTAAATAATTATTTCAGTTTCAGTTTTAGTTATTTCAGTACATCAAGTTAAATGAAAATGAATAATGTTGCCTTGAAGTTATTTGGATTTTTTTTTTTTTTTATGAATATGTTTTATATTGTTTTATACAGTACAAATATATTTTATTCCAGCTAAAGTTTTTTTTTTTTTTTTTTATGACACGTTTCTTTATTGATTTGGTCTTCCATTGTTCAGTGAACGGGTGTAAAATACATCAGGAAGCATGTGAAGAAGAAATGCACTGAACTGTATTTCTGAATAGTAGTGCATCATTATGAGACTCGCTGGAATCAGTTTTTTTTTTTTTTATCTGTAAGTTGCATAACACACTTTCAATCAGCAGCAATGGATGTGATCTGGTCTCAGATCTGTATGACAGGTGCAGAATGAACTGCAAAATCATCTAACCCTAATCTGCCCTAACAAATCGTATCACATCAATCTTCCCTAACTGAGGGTTGAGGCTGGTGCACCTGTAATGCAGATCTCTGATGAACGCTTGATTCTTTTAGCCCTGTGTTTGAAATCCTTCATTCTTGCTCTCTGAAGCATGTGGGTTTCCTCTGGAGAGCAGGTTTACAGGTGCGTGTGCAGGAGAAGCTGAATGAGAGAAGCGGAGGCATATGGACTCAGCAGCTGAATGTTTGTCCCTGCTGGTTTGAGCTCAGATCTGTGTCCAACTCAACTCTGAAGCTTGTTGATGTTGACCCAAATAACATCTAGATCCATAATCTAGATCATTTGAGCTACTTTTAAAGTTTGAAAGCTGAAAGTGGCCCGTTTGTGCAACTTATAGATTTGAGGGGTTTAGAAGCATCTTTTCTCCAACTATGGAAAGTTTCCTTATGATTTGACAACCATAAAATGTTTAAAATATTATTATTTTTTTCTTAATTTTGAATAATATATATATTATTAATGTATCTGTCTATCTATCTCCTGTTGTCTCTCACATCCAAATCCACCCACATGTTTGTTTAGAGCTGTTTTGGCTTTTAAAAAGTGTTTGTTCTGTGCATATTTCTCACCCGATTCATATTTTAGCTGAAAGCTATATTGCAGTTTGTTAAAATCATCTTAACGATGATTCAAATCACAAGACTTTATCTGATGGACTGGAGTGGTGTGGATTACTTGTGATGTTCTTATCAGCTGTTTAGACTCTCATTCTGACGGCACCCATTCACTGCAGAGCATCCATTGCTGAGCAAGTGATGCATACTCATCCACAAATTGTCAGTTTTGGGTGAACTTCAGATGTAAAACGTGAAATTTCTTATTGGGATACAGTGTTTAACATGGTTTGTCTACCATAAAATTACTTTCTTTGTCTTCATTTTGAAAAATATAGCTATCGCTTAAAAAAAAAAAAAAAGTAAATTATTTTCTAAACGTATAACCTCCTTGTTGATGTTTAACAATAAAATGCACATTCTGTTAATTTTTAAATCACTCTTGAAGTCTCCTTTACTGTTTAAAAAAACTAAAACAAAACTTTTAAGGTACATTTACATTAATTTAGCAGATGCTATATTCAAACGCTTGCATAGAGGACAGAAGCTGGGCAAGCAATGAGTCTATCAAGCAGTTATCTGATGTGACCTTCAACTATCAAGCTGAAACCTGCTCTTATAAGCTCCAGCGTCCAGTTTCATCATTTAAAACTCATGACGTGGGTTTTTTACAAATGTTCTTGCCTTTCACTCGCCCTTTGGGAGCAGATGAGCATTTGATGTGTGAGTGAAACTTCTACATTTGTGTGTGTGTGAAGCGGTCGAACCTTCTGCTCATCCCCTGCGGCGTCAGTGATAACAGCGACAGCAGAAACATGACATCCGTTCCTCTCAGCTGGGGATGATAGCTCATCCTTAAGAAAGGAGAGGTCGAGATGTCAGAGCGGCCATAGCGCTGTTTAATAACACATTTTATGACCTTGAGTGCCTGGCCTCATATGCATACATGTGTGCATTTACATGCAGCATCTTCATATAGAGAGTCTCTGGAAACACACTTCAAACATTAAACCTAGTCAAGTGCACAAGCGCCTGCGGACATGAAGGGCTCTCGCTAACATAAGAGTAATCCAAGCTTACATTCAGTGCTGAAGCACTCCGCTCGACTCTTTGCATCTCAATCTCTCGTTCATCAGTTCACACACGTCCATTCTGCCCTTAATGCTGAGCCCAGGGATGTTTATCTCCTTGAGCTAAGTTTAAACTCTATATGAATGCAGGTAACCAGAATGAGTCCGAGCCCACGTTACAAACATCATCATCATCATCAACACTTCACTCTGAAAGCTTCTCTGCACCTCTCCGTATCAAAACTGCTTTATATACAGTCCATAGAGACTGCTTGCATAATAGACTGCTGTGCCAATGTTTCCAATAATCAATCAATCAGTGTTTGAAAAGTGAAGGGATGCAGACGTTTCTGAAAGTTGAAAGATGTTTCATGAGAAAAGTGAGATTGCTCTAGCTTTTAGAAATTCATTGCGTTCTCAGCTGTTTCATTTACATTAAGTGTATTTTCTCTCTCAAATAATCAAACTAAATTCATTTGTAGCTAGCAAATGAGAGATCACTGGGGTCTTTTACTAGAGCAGCAGAATCTGAGAAGCAGGAGAATGTACGTAATTGCTTTTAATTAATCTCAGTGCTCAGATGTTAAAGATATCTGATTTGCAAATCAGATGAGAAATATTTGAGATCATATTGAAGAATCTGACTTTTCAGATTGAGACCGTTTATATGTGAAACATGGGCTCTTTATTTAATATTATTGCTGTCTAGAACCAAATGAGATGTTAAAGAGATCGCATCTGTGATTTTTCTAATGAATAATTTGGTATTAGAAGTATTAGATGAGATTATTTGAGTTCATAAGGAAGAATCTGACTTTTCAGAGCGGAATTTCAGTGCAATGCAAAGTTAAGCAGACATTGTTGGGATGTTTAGACGAGAAATATTTCAGACCAATGTAGATTTTCAATGCAATGCAAATTTGAACACAGTTTGAGACACATCATGGGGTCTTTAAGGAGAGAATTCAAGAGAAGCATGAGACTGTCATTGCTTTTTATTGAAATTTGGATCGAGATGTTGAGAAATATTTGAGTTTGCATTGAAGTATCTTATTTTTTAATGTAGATTTTCAAAGCAATGCAAATCTGAACATATTTAGAGGAAACCTGAGATCACTGCCTTATTTTAGGAGAAAATACCGAGGAGCAGGAGACTGTAATAGCTCTCCATTCGATCTCATCGCTGTCTATGAGAGTAGATTGAGATGTTGAGGAGATCTCAGTGCTATTTTTTCTGTCCTCTGGGATGTCCAGTCATCTCTACACCCCCGTGTTCACCGTGTGATGTGAGACTGAAGCGCTTCTCGCGTTCATCCAGTGTTTGGTGTGGGATCCGCAGCAGCAGCTCGTCACGGAAACCCGTCGTCCTCGTGCAGGGATGTGATGCGCGCTCGCCGTTTGTCTTCAGCATTATCGGCGCTGGCGGAGGAGCGGACGCACGGTAGCGGATTCTCTCCTCAGCTTCACTAGAGGATGTACCGTGTTACCGGAGGAGGACGGCGGAGAGTCTTTCCGGGGGCCCTTCCGTGAGAAACGAACGAGGACGGAGCGGATAGACACGGATTTTGGACTCGATCTGTGCGGTGAGTGAACCTGATACTAACACTGTCGTGCTAAACATGTGCAAAAATGAGTGGCACGCATGCATTGACGCTGCTGTCAAACATGCATGTAAATTCCTGCTGCATCGGGGCTGACGCATTTTGCAGTTGTCTGTGTGCCAGGAGCCAAAGCTGGAGCTCCATTCAGTCTCGGTGCTAAAGTTATTTAATATGCGTTGATTAATTTTCTGGCATTCACATTTATGGAAGGTTTGCTTTGGCATCTTCAAAGAAATTTTTTTACAAGACTGTCTGTTCTCATATTATATATGTCAAAGTTGTTTCATTCCATTAATTGACTTTAATCGGCGCACATCTCGAGTATATAGGCGCTATATTTTTGTAAATGCAAACTTGGCGTCTTATTTGTCTGTAGATTTTCTGAAATGCATCACGGTTAACTCTTTAATGCCTGTGTAGTTACTGTAAGAGATGCTGATATGTTCACTGACAAGTAAACTGTCAGTTTATGTGAAAATATCTGTGATTTTTTTACACGTACTTTTAAATTTAATACACAATTGTTTGGGCATCTTTAATGGGGTGCTTTAAAAAATATATTTTCTCAGAGTTAATGCAATTGATCCTATACATATCACAGTTGGTGTACATTCAACATAGATGTTGCATAACTGTAAAAAGAGCAGATGTTTCTGTGTTAACTGACCCTTAGAAATGGCTTGACTTGAGTTTCCAGGTTCTTTCAGTCATAAATGTTTTACTTGAATGAAAATAAGCTATTTTGTATATGCATCTGTAGAATATCTGTTTGTAAGTGTTCAGTGTTTGTCTGCAGCCTGTCTGAAATGCATCATTATCTCTTTTAGTTCATTATCTAAGGAGTTGCTGTAAAAGAGACTATTAAACTAAATGCTTCCTTTGAAAAGGCAGAGATTCAGTGCATGATATCACTTGTCAAGGTACTTAAAGGGGTAGTTCACCCAAAATGGAAATACTGTCATCACTTACAGTATTTTTCTGTGGACAACAAAAGAGTGGTTGATTTTATGCCACAATGCCCATCCGTAGTGACCATGCATGTTAAGCTCCAAAAATTTAAAAAGTATCGCTTTTATCGATAATGCATTATGAGGTAATTTGTGTGAACTTGATGCATCCAGGTATCCCAGAATGCATTTCGCACCAACCAGCAAGTTTTAATGGCAGAGGAGAAAACATGCATTCAGTGCTCATGAATCCTGCTGAATTCTGGTTCTGATGCCTCTATAGTGGTTAAACATGAGACATAATTCATTTTGAGTAAATCTAACCGGCAATCTTTAGTCTCGTGAATCTATTATTTATTCCTGGTCATATCGTTTTGGCTGAGCACAAACTTATGTTTCATAATTGTATATATTTATTTAACTTTACCGTAGTACAGCACTGTCGTTGTAGCATGTTTGACTGAATTGTTTGCTATTATATAAGCATCTTATAGTTTTATAATGGCTATTATTATTCATTAAAACTGACCTTTAACAAAAATAGGCAGTGTTGTGCTTTAGGTCATATTTTATTACACATACAGTGAAGATAATCAGAGTATGCATGCACATATGTTTTATATTTTTAAAAAGGAATGAAGGACTTGTGTTTTACATAAATATTTTTTGTCAATTGTATACGTAAAGTGAAGGTTATCAAAATATGTATTAGTTGTCTTAACTACATGTTTTTGGCTATTTTCGTTTGCACTCCCGAGTCGAACTTGCCAAGTCCAAACTACCAAGAATGCAAGACCAACATTTGCATGCATACTTGGTATTAATAAAGTACTATGGTTTGTTTTTAAAACAGAAGGGAGATGTGTTAACACCATTGACACTTGATCACACATTGGGTCACAAAATGGCATAAATAATGACATTAATTTCGGTCTGTTTGAAAAATCTGTTTAGGGATTCTTGAACGATTCTCCTTTTGTTTTCCACTTAAAAAAACACAACAAGATAGGGGTGAGCATTTTTGGCTTGTTTAAAACAGAATTTTTGAGCTGTGTTTTAACTTGCCTCCAGGGCGACTTTCACTGCTGGTTTAAGCTCGAGAGACACAAACACTTCTGTCGCTAAACTGTAAGCTCAAACCAGTCAGAGTTTGAACGGGGAGTCCAACAGCTGCCTGATTTAACATGTATTTAGGGCTTTTCTCCCCCCAGATGCTCTGTTTCGCGCTGGTGTGGTGCGCGGTTGTGATTGGTTCTCTCCACAGGTTTCTATTGGGATGAACGTCCAAGGGACCTTCTTTAATTAAAAGCCTGTTGTAGTGGCGGGGGGTTTGATTGATTGTGCTTTTGGGTGTTGTGGCAAATCTAAAGACCACACGAAGGGGGTCGCTCGGCTCCACAAAGGGCTTGCGAGAATAAATCAGCATTTAAAACAAACATCGCCATTCGTCTCAATTAGCGGAAGAGCAGTGGGTCATCAGCGCAGTTTAGATGAAGGAGGCCACAGATCTGAGTGAACGCAGAACCGGTGTCTCTCCGCCGCATGACACAACCATTAGACAGCAGGCGCTTTTAATGAAACACTTTATATGTGTGATGTCAACAGGGATTTATCATTTGGCTGTGATGCAGGATATGTCTCTAACAGTGCAATCAGCATCCAGAATGAACCATTTACACAGCTGCCAGTGGCATGTGGATGGAGAAATGTCATTAATAGGATATGAGATGTTGTACATTATGATGTATTAAAAAATATGTTTTTGTGCCATTGACCATGCATGGAATTACTTGTAGTTATTCCCTCACTAAGGCTGCACATTTCATTCAAAAATATAGTAAAAACTTGTTAATCTGAAATAGTGTTATAATTAGCTATTATAGTAATATTGTTATAATTGCCTTCAGATATCATTATAATATGCTGATTTGCTGCTCAGGAAACATTTATAATTATTATCCAGGTTGAAAACAGTTGATATATGGCACCTTGATATATTTTTCAGGCTTTTTTATGAATTAAAGTCATAAGAATTGATACAAAAACTTTTGTAACATTATAAATGTATTTACTGTCATATTTAATCAGTTTATTAATGCGTCTTTGCTGAATAAAATTAATTTATTTAAAAAAAAAAACTTTCTGAGCCCAAACTTTCGAACCTACATAAACCTTTGAAACCTTTTATAATAAACCAAATATTTTGTTTAGAAGATGATGTTTTACATGTCTTGTATTTGATTCAGTGAAGGTCAAACTATCATCCTACAGTTCAGTTTAAGCCGTATACAATGTCGCCAATTGGCGAGTAGCTGTTCAGTGTATTTGCCAAGGCCAGTTTTTACTCGTATTTTCCATTTGGCAAGTGTTCATTTTGGACCCCGCATTCAATGCTTTGAAATGAGCAGCACATCAGTGTTAAATGAATGTTTGAGAAGACGGCAATGCTGTCAGTAGTGCTTTGTTTGAATGTAGCTGCATTACCAGGCCATAAAAAAATCATGGTTTACTGTTGCCTGTAGCAAAACGTAATTGGTTTTCATCTAGTTAATAGTGACTGTTGACTGAAATTCTCCTTAAACCAAGAAAAACTGCTCCAATCATTTACCAATGATTGAAAATATGTTTGTTTAATAGAGAAGTTTGCTGAAAAAGTCCTCACTCTCAGGCCATCCAAGATGTAGATGAGTTTGTTTCTTTATCGCATTCGAAGAAATGTAGGATTGCATCACTTGATCAGCAATGGATGCCCTGCAGTGAATGGGTGCCGTCAGAATGAGAGTCCAAACAGCTGATAAAAACATCACAGTAATCCACACCAAACCAGTCCATCAGTTAACATCTTGTGAAGCCAAATGCTTCATGTTTGTAAGAAACAAATCATTAAGACATCTTAACTTAAAACTGTTGCTTTCAGCTAAAATATGAGATAAACATGCAGTTTTTGGCTTCAAAATACATTAATTGATTGACTGGACTGGTGATGTTTACTTATGGAGTATGGTAATGTTTTTTATCAACAGTTTGGACTCTCATTCTGACGGTACCCATTCACTGCACAGGTCATTAACGATGCAATGAGTTGCTTGCTGATGTTAAACATTCTGATGTGTTAAATCAAACTTGCATGGCTGGAAGTGTCAGCATTCACTATTTTCAGGCATTATTGTCATTTTGATTATAAAGAAAAGCAGAAAACTAACTTGGCATTTGATGCAATGGGGTAAAAAAATCAATGCGAGCATATAAAGCAGTGTGATACTCTTAGTGTGTGTGAACTGGATGCATAACATCATCCGTTTCTCTGGAGGTGAGGTTGTTTTGACACATGCAAGACAACTCAGATACGTTCAAAGTTTGTCTTGTGCAGATCATGCAGCAGAGCAGAGAACCGAAGCAAGAAGCCTCTGTTTTATTTTCTTTTTCTTCTTCAGTGTTTTTGTGCTTAATAAAGCATCCACATAAAGTGATATGTTTTTAATGAAGCTTTATTGTTTTTATTTAGCATGCACATATAACATACAATAAAACTCTCAGTTACCGCTCTGCTGACGTGTATCTTGCATTGAGGAAAGAACAATTAATGAACAATCAATCTGCTGTCCAATCAAACAGACCTAGCGTTATGACATCATAACCAACCTCATATCATGACATTCATACTTAGCTCAGTAAATGCAAAGTTATTATAATAATAACAAACCATTGAGTGCTAAGCTGGCTACTTTATTAAAAACAGTTATATATGCACAAGAATATATCCACATTTTTATGTCTTCAGAAATAAACTTTATGTAGTGCACATATATTTCAGGCATACCTAAAATAATTGATTGTATAAAAGCTAAATGCAAAAAAAAGAAAAAATGTTTTTATCTTTTTATTCTTGTGCAGCCAACACATGGCTATTTCTGAATCTGGAGCCCATAAAAAGCTCATAAAGTGACTAAAAGTAGCTCTTTACCTCAATAATGTGTATCTGTTGTCCTTGAGTGTGGATGTATTTTTAGAGAGGCCACTTTTACACCAGGGGGCTTTTGTAGATAAAATGACAGGTATATTTATTTATTTACAGTAAAGCGGTTCAAGATGAGAAGATAAAAGAGATCTGACAGAAGAAGGGGGTCTTTGTTGAGTCGAGGTTGAGTGTTTATTTACAGATTGGATGTGTCTGATCTACTGTCATGTTCACTAGATGTACTGTATTGTGATTGGTCCATGGCAGATATTGTTATAATAATGTATTTTCCAGAATATAAGCCAATTGTATAGACAGTGTTGTAGTTATCATGTATTTTTTGCTAGCCAAAACCTAGAAACGAGTTTGCATTTTAGCACGTCCTGAAGTCAGTGGTTTTTAAATTTATTTTGGGTTTGAGTTGTCTGAAGCTTAATGGTGGTGTAGCCTAGTTCATTTATAGTCTACTTTTAGCATTTTACTTGTATTTAGGCTTCAAAGTTGTGTTCATTTTTTAATATTAGTGAGCAAAACGTAATTATCATAAACTTTGGTTGGTCACAGAGCTTATTTTCTGCACTAATCCATAAGCTAATGAAAAATCCTAATAGGTTTTTGCAGAGGGAACCAGGGTGATGCCAACTTTCCTATAAAAATGTTTTATCACTTTAATTCTATATACAAAGACCTTCTGGAATACTTGATTTAGATTGGTCCTTGGCCAATATTGTCCAGAATATAAATCACCATTTATCATTTAAGCGTGTTGGAATAAAGTCACTTATAATAATGCATTTAGAACACATTTGGATTTTAAGTTTATTCAGTTTCGCTATATGGTCGTTTTTTTGTTGGAGCACAGGCTCTTACATTTAAATAATTTGTTATGGAGCGTGGGAAATTCAAATATTTTATAATGTTATGTTTGTAAACTTTTTGTTTTATTTAGCCTACCACTATTTTACGTTATTTCTCAGTGCACTCATAATATAAAGCGACTCTGATGCGACTCATCTGTGTTTCGTTTTCTCAACAATGCATTTTTATCATCAGATTCTAATTATTTTCCAGAAAAATTGGTCAAAGGGGTGGCAGATTTCAAAGTGCATACTTCAAGAGGATGTTGCACAGTTTATTAATATGAATGGAAATGCTAACGTTCAGTTTTGTAGACCTCCGTAGCTTTGATCTCAGGTCAGTTCACTCAAGTTCTCATCATATTCCTGGACTATTCGTCTCCATGATCACTGCCCTTTGTAAAGCCCTTGTGCTTCAGGACACTTTCTGTCAGCTCTGATCTCTCACGTTGGTTCTCTTGAGCACAGACTGTCCTCTTCTAAAATAAGCCATCACTTTCATAGCCGCTCAGGTAATAAGAGCGCTTTAAACCATCTGACAGACACGACACTTAATTTACTATCCTTTTCGTGCGACGATCCACCTGATGTTTCACTCCGAGCAGCTTGTGTTAATGCTGGTGGAGATAAGCCACCGTTTCCATTCACCGAGCCGCGGTCCCACATCACCGTTCTCGTCCTAATTCATCTTCCTCATTACTTTAGTGTCTCGCAGAATGAGAAAGAGCGACAGAGAGGGAGATGAGGAGAAACAAATGGAGAGCAGATTGTTGAAGTTTAATTGAATTCATCAGAGAAATGAAGGGAGCCGATGGCGCATTTACAATATAAGATTAGCATTTCTCTAGTGTTTGTCATGTTTGACAGTGTTTACGTCCCTGTGATCATTTCCAGACAGAAGGACACGCGTGATAACTTCCTGTAAGTGACCCACGCCTGTGAACTTGTCCAATCAGATGGTGACAGAGCACGTTTACTGATGTATTTGCATGTAAAAAGATGCACAAATGCGCCTCGGGGAACGTTTTGTTCCCCTCATAGCTACTTATGATGCCGTTTCCCTGGGTAATTAATTAGTTTCCGAGCAGAAGTGTGGTAATACCAGATGTTTGTTCTGTTTACTACTGCACAGTTAAATACGGCAGCAGTCTGTTGGGGTGTTGCTAATTGTGTAATAGCGCCTTCGGCGATAAAGACGACAAATGCGTTCTTGAATGTCGGACCCCTAGAAGGGCCCTTATTGCATTATGAAGACGTGCGTTCCAGCAGAGCTAAAGTTAAAGCTCATTTTTTTGGACCTGCTGCATTAAAACATGCAAACTCTCAAAGTTCAGTCGGGAGATGTAAATGCCAATGTTGAGGTCTGAAATACTATCTTGTAAAAAATAGACAACTTTGTTGGCCAAATCCCGGAAACAAAATTACAAATTTAAAATGTGTACATGTATGCATTTAGCAGACACTTTTATCCAAAGCGACTTACAGTGCATTCAGCGTTTTTTACCTACTGTAACAAGTTAATGTTTTAAGCACTTCAAGTCATTGAGTTTTTGCTTAAATGCTTAAAATAAGGTCTGTGGTAAGATTTTTTTTTTAGTTGTATGACATAAAAGACATCAGTAATTCTCATTCTACCTATATAAATACAGGAAGAGCTGTCGAAAGGTTAATGGTGATGACATCCGTTCATAGTCTATATTTAGATTATTACTTCTGGAAATTGTATTTAGTCCTCAGTTGTAAGTATCCTGGGGTGTGTTTCCCGATAACATGTCTAAAGGTATTTCTTATGACTTATGAAAGGTATACTTAACTTAGAACATTTTGGTTAACACGTATTAACAACAAGGCACAGCTTGAGGTATAATTTAAGGATGACGTGGCATTAAGAAGGTTTCGGGAAACGCAGCCCCGAACTTTTGCCCATCACAGAACCTATTTTCTGCAATAATCCAAATGCCAATGGAAAATTCCTATAGTTTTTTTGTCAAGGAAATCAGATTGATGCAAATGTCCTTGTTGGTCTACAAAAATACATATGTTGCCTTTTAACTGTGAGTAATTTATTATATTTATAATAGCTTTTGGTAGATCCAAGGTTTTCAGGTTTAGTGCATAAACAATCCTGCTGGAAGATGTAGGAATTACAATATTATTGGACAAAAATCCTGTTCATCAACGTATATTTGTATTTTAAATACATTTATTTTTAAGCAACATGTAAATTGCAAATATTTCATTACATTATAGTAAATGCTTGCACATGATCAACGATGGAAGTATGCACCAAGTGAACATTTTTCGGCATAGTTCACTCAAAGTTATGAACAAACATTCTCCCAGAAGTTATCTGGTCTTTAATAATGTTCTCAAGATGTTAGAACGAAAACATTATGTATATCATCTTGTTGTTCATGGAGCATTTCTCTGAAACTTTTTTTTCCGACATTCGTGTACCATTTTTTAAATGTTTCAGAATTGTTAAAAGTAACGTTTGCTAAATTCTGAAATGGAATGTTCCCTAAATATTTGCATAGCCTAGTTCCCGTAACTTTAATATTAAAATCTTCAGAGAACATTCAGAAATAACATACTTTAACTTAATAGGAACGTAAGCAAAACTATCTCAGAACGTAATTTTGTGCTCTAGTTTTCGGGAGAACACATTTGTGATAGATGGGAATGCTAATGTATGGTTCTCTTCAGATATTATAGACCTCATTGGTCTGTTCTCATAATGAGTCGAAAAGAGATCGAGACTGAAGTAACTTCCAGTTCATTAGTCACGAATTAAATCGAAGGTGAGATTGAGGCCATTGCATTATGGGATACATACATTCTACGCATACAGAAATTCTGCATGCTACCATACATATCATGCAGAAATGTTAAGGTTCCCTGGCCAGTCGGCATTGAAAATAGAGGTGCTGTAATGTGCAACATTTCGGAGCACGTATTCTAATTGGAAAATTTCTGTTTTCTAGACAGACAAGCTCTAAAAAGCAGAGCGTTGAGCAGACAGAAAAGCAGCTGAGCCTTTGGTTTGCTTGAACAGCCGTGTTTCCAGTACAGACGAAACGTCGCCAGCACTGCTCAAATGAAATTCAAGCACTTAAATCCCTCTACGAAGTGCTTCTTCCTCAAATATTTACATTTAAATGCATTCATTCATCAGATAGCGGCTCACTGTTAGTGCATACATTTAGAATATGCCGTGGATGCAGTTTAACACGAGTAAATTTGTACCTGACAGCACCAAAAACAACTAAACATTCGGGAGACTCTAACAGACTATGCTATAAAAAGGCAATCTGGGATTTAACAGTGTTCGTTGTGTCTCATTGTCCTGGAAGGAACAGTGCTGTGAGATAAAGAGCACAGTGAAGGATCCTGCTATAAAAGAATGCTAGTCAGTATCACAATGTAAAGACTTTATTAACGTGGGAGGAAATGTCATGTGATACTATTCCAAAAGCAATTCATGCACGATCACGGAGAAGAAATAATTACTGGGTCTTGTTATATAGGTTTGTGTGAATGAACGTTTTTTTAGATGTAGATCTCATTCTGTTTAGACACACAGAGGTGATTTGGACAGATATGGGTGTTGTGTATGGACAGTGCAAATGAAAAAGAATCGTTAATTTCATTATTTGTGTGTGTGTGGGTTAAGAAATTAGTACGACACTGAAATCTAGTGCACACTGTATGGTTTTGTCTGTGCTTTATCATAATTGATTGACAGATTTTATATTATGTCATAATGTCATACAGTCATAATGTAATGCAGCATTACAATAAGTTTAAATGCACAAAATGTGTGTGACACCTCAGCTTTTATTCGAAACACAGCAGTTTTTCCCTTTGACAAACCATTGCTTTTTTATTTTTTTCCAGTCATTTGCACTTCTCTAAACTCTCGTTTCTCTCATACATAGAAATGGATTAATTCGAATGAATCAGTTTATTCAAATGATTCATCAAGTTAAAAACTCAGAGATTAATTTGAGTCTATGCACAGATTCACAGATTTTATAATAAATAAATGAATTGTATTATATTAAGTAACTTGCAATAATTTTGCTAAAAATATTTATCCAATGAGATTTATATCGAAGTAAAATTCACTCTTGACATTCATTTAAAATAGTTTTTATTTTAATTTTAGTAAAAAAATTTTGCAATTGTGTTGTGTTTTTTGTTCACAAATTATATATATATATATTTTACATTTTTTACATTCATATTTATTTATTTATTATAATTATAGTGTTTTATATTTCTGTTCATTTTCTGTTTTGTTTTGTTTTTATATTTAATCATTTTTCTACTTAAACTTTTATTTATATTTACATTTTATTTCATTATGTTTGTCAAGACAACATTTCATCTAAATGCATTTTTATTTATTTTCTGTTAAATTTCAATGAGTGTACTTAAAAAAATATTTTGTATATTTGTTTTAATAAATAAAGTAAATTTTAGTTTTTTGTTAAGAACAACGACACATAAGTGGTTGTTGAGGTACTCTGAGTAGTGTGTAATGCATTGCTTTATGGTTGCTTGGTGTTTTTTAAATGACTTACACATTCTGCAAGGTGCTGTATCAGTCTATAATCAAGTGTTGGCTAGTGGCTTTGAAACTGTTTGACAAGGCAAATGTCATGACCACTTCACTCTTTCTGACCTCACAAGATGTCCTCCATCTTCACCTTTGACCTCTCATACATTACCTTTGATGAAAACTTCAGACGAGCATTTCTACAGCAATGAGGTTTGACCAGGACTCATGAAATATTCATTGTCTTCATTTAATGCCACACACAAAACACACATCTAGAAAAATCAAACCATTATTAAAAACCAAACAACAGCTCAACACACAGGTCTGCTCCTCAAAATCAACATGAAATGCCATTTGCAGCACATGCAATACATTATTTAATATGATAACTGTGGAGACAGAGTTGACTTTTTCCATCAGGAATTGTTTGGATGATAGTGTGTTTCTCATGGAAATTGGAAGGTCATCCTGTCACAATGCTAATGCATTCATTCATTCATTCATTTTTTATGTCTTTAATGCATTAATCTTATATTAAATGAATGCATTAACTTGTGACAAGAATGGAAAATACTGCATTACCTACACAATGATTAGCTAATTTTGATGAGGACAAGACCAGTCCTTATAAAAATGGTATTTTCTTTAAATTAGGAATCATGCACAATAAAGCAAGGCATTGCACGTGAACACTTTAATAAATAGATATCAGCACAGTTCCATCATGGCAAGTTTTCTAAAAAGTTATGATGCATTATGAAATTTAATATGCACCGTTTAGAACAGATTTGAAGAACACAAATCTAAATGCAGTTTAAAGCCAGACTCGCAATTCCTGTTTAATTTTTTCTGACATATTATAAAGGTTTTTATAGAGGGGATTTTAGATTGCTTTATTATCACTCCATAAATCAGAAAATACAACCAGAAAAATATACAAGCCTTAATGTACAATGCATTATAAATGTACCTTTAATGCATGAATTATGCCTTTTAATGCACCTTAGAATGCATTGTCTCATGAATAATTGGAACATCAGTTATAACACATTATAATACTCACTATTCATTGTGCATAATGCATTAAAACACATGACAAACTAACCTTCAGATAATTTAATGCATTTTAACTTTGGTTACAATTATTTACAAAAAAAAAAAGTAGAATGCATTACCATGTATATTATGAAAATGTTTATAATTCATTATAATTAAGTAAAAACCTGCTAAAAAGTGCTGCTAAAGTGGAGAAAATACTCTTTAAAATATGAATTGTAATTGCAATAGAAACACAAATAAAGTGCAATAAAAATAAAAACTTAAACACTTGTATTTCAGATATTTTCTTTCTACAAATCTGAAAAATGTTTTAAGGAAACAAGAGAGCACAAAAGTTAACCAGTGCATAAAAAAACAATGTTTCTTTGTGGCCTTTTTGATTTCATCTTGAGAACGCCTGCACATGATTTTTGTCTCTAATATCACATTTTCAATAGACTAAATCTAAATTGTGGCACATTAGCATCAGTTTCAGGCTGTTATATTCACAGATCGCTGGCTTATCGGTCACTATCAATAGAGTAATGCTAATGGTTTGCTTAGGAAAGATATGTGGGCCATTTAGCATTAGTGCAGTTAGATAATGTGTCTAGAAATCAGCTAAGAGAAAAGCTGCCGAGCATAATCAGCGTTCTTCCTCAATACCACTGCATTTAATCCCAGTTCAGAGAGCATGTACTGATTTCCTGAGTAATTAAAATGTGTAAAAGCTCATTTAGCTTTACTTCTCTCTCTCCGCTGACAGTGTCGGTCGTGGCCTGGGATTTAAAAGGGAATTTGACAGAAAAGCTTCATGCCTTGCTCTGTATTCTGAGATTAAGCCGTTATACTTTTCTTTTCTTCCAAGGTTCAGAGTCGCACCATGAATTCACCGTCCATTGGCAGAGTTTTATTTATTCCTCAAAGAAGTGAAGAAAAACACAATTCTGTAAGGAATAAAAGCAATTAATGACCGAGATGAAAGAACCCTGCTATCCAAAACCTTCACATTATGAGAGTCATTACAAAGGGACGTTTAAAATTGTTAACTAGTGAAATATTTCTTTTAAATCTAAATCTGGTGCCCTGCTGTGACTGGTAAATAATCGTCCACCATTAAAGTTGTTGAACGGCTGCTGAAACTAAGTACGACTTAAATCTTGCTAATTTAAGTACGCAGCATGAAAGCAAAGGCAAGATGGTGACATATTTGGTGGCGCATAATTACTTCTTCTAATGATAAAGCTATAGGTTTGTTGGGGGAAGTTGGAACAGAAGTTGTTTTAGCTCTAATGGTTTTGACGTGTAGAGCGTGACGGGAACATTCAGCATGCGTTCGGAGCGACACGAGCCATTAATGTACAGAACGGCTCATGTGGGGAATTAAATTGGCTTGATAATGTAGCATTAGGCTTTTTCTTAGGTATTGTGAACACCGTTGGTGGCTATGTCACATACAGTGATACAGAAAACGAGAAGAGATCCAAGTGCAGGTATGAGTCTTTATTAAAGGGCAAATCCAAAAGGGTAAACAGTCCAGGCAGGGTCAAAACCAGAATATCCAAAAACATAACAAAAACAAGAACACACGGCAAGAGCAGACTCAGGAAGTACACACATAAGACAAGGACTCTGTGACACAGACTCAGACAGACCGGGTATAAATACACAGAAGGATAATGGGGGAACTGGAGACAGGTGGGGAACAATCAATTAACTAAAACAAGGAGGAAGGTGACCAAATAAGGGAACAGGAAGTGATAAGGTGACAGACACCGAGGGAACGGAGGACACCTAGTGGAAACCCAGGGAACACAAGCCAGACACTGTGACAGGCTAGTTTTTGGGGGCAAGATGTAGATGAGTTTGTTTCTTCATCGGATGAGATTTTTAGAAATGCAGCATTGCAACGTATGAAATTCAGCATGTGTCTTAATGATGGAGCGGTGTGGATTACTTCAGGATTATTGTCAGCTGTTTGGACTCCCAGTTTTGACGGCACCCATTCACTGCAGAGGACAGATAGTGATGCAATGAAGAAACAAATATTTGATGGGCTGATGGTCGAGGAATTTATCAGCAAATTGTATTTTTGAGTGAACTGTTCCTTTAAGGATGATTGACATGCCACTGTTCAGTGCTTTAGGAAACTCATATTTTGTGTGTGGTTACATATGCCATCATACTCTACCTGTATGTTTGGTTTTAGTGAGACGTGGTTTAATTTAATCCCTAAATGAAATCCAATTTACAGTGATTGTGTCTTTACCACAGAATATGGAAAATTGCCAACAGAGCAGGTCAATCAAAAACCCGAAGCACCTTCAGGACTGGCAGCAGAGCTGAAATGTTGATGGATCCGTCTGCCTGCTCTCTCGTGCTGTGACTGATGAACACGGCATGGGCTCTTTGGCGAAAGCGCCTCTTTATCTGCTCGATTGCACACTCAAATGTACAGTGGGACTGACCCACGCTCTCAGAGAAGCCACGCTATGCCTTTCTTCTTCTCTGTAATGTAGCTTTCTGTGAGTTTGTTTGGTACGAGCATTAGATTGGTGGTGTACATCTTAAGTGTGGTTGTGATTTATAGAGTCTTATCGTGGAAAACAGAGTTATTTTATTTTGTTCTTTTGATATTATTTAGGTATAGACAAGACCACTTAGGGAAATTGATGTCAAAGCTTGCACATGACACCTGTTGAGATGTGCATAGTCCACATTAAAATGAATCAAGTTCGAACATTGCCAATGAATTATAGTGAGTTTGACTTTTTAAAAGTGCACAATACAAGATAAGCTGAAATGAACTTAAGTTTAGTTAATGTAAATCAACATACCAAGGCAGTAAATCAGTTTATTTATGCATTTAGGTTTATTTATTTATTTATTTTGTGAATTTGTTCTGTATTTAGTGAGCCATTAATTAATTGTATTATTTGCATTTATTAGCAATATTTTTTTTTATTAAAAATTTATTATTTTTTATTTTATCATTTATATATTGATAACCATTTACATCACACTGACTTAATTGTTCTGATAAATGAGAATTTTTTTTTTTTTTACATATTACATTTGTTATTCTAAATATGAGTAATATAACATATATTTAATTTATTCACTTACTGAGGCATTAATGCATTTTATTTATGCATTAACTGTATGTTAATAATCTGATTTCTTTATTTTAATTTTATTTTTCTAGTTTATTTTAATTTTTTTTTAAATTGTATTTCTGTCTAATAATTAATTAAATAATTTATATGTAACAATAATTGCATTACATATGTTATTTTGTATTACATATAGTTTTTTACAGTAAGTAATTATTATTATTATTATTTATTTACTTTTTTTAAGATTTTTTTGAATGAGGCGATATAAAATGACTATCATATTAAATATATATATATAAAAAAGGCTGTCATATTTTACCAGGTCATTTTATTCACTGGCCTCTAGTCACCCATTATTTTATAAAAGTATTTGTTGAGTAAAGTACTTCTTTCTTTATATCTGGTTGCTGCAGATCCAGCCCTGATTAGAGCCTTCATAGTCTGATTTCTCCCTCTAAAATGTGACTTTTTCACATCAGTCACCCACTTGATTTTAGTCATAAAATGATATTTCTACATAGATGAGTTCTCTCAAAGCCTTGTTCAATTCAGCAGCTACAGAAAAGCAATTAAATTAAGGTGAGTATATCAGCACACCGAGTGGAGAATCAAAGGAGAATTGAAAGTGCGGATTGAATTGTAGTGCATCTCCTGAATTTGAATAGATGTGAAGAGAAACTGAGTCTCTTTCTTCATGAAGTGGAGCTCATTTAGTGCAGATATCATGTTGTTCTGTCTGCAGTTACCCAGAGGAGGAAAACAGAGAGACAGAGAGAGCGATACAGAGCGACTGAGCGCGGTTTGGTCTCTAGATCAGACTGACACTAGAGAAGCTCCACACGGAGCCAGAAGAACTCTGACTGACATCATTGTTTAGCGTCTCGTCCAGACTGACCTTCATCTTCATGAAAAGACCTCGAAAGCCCCCTCTGGCAGCGCTCCAGACGTAACACACGGCCCGTGATCCTGTCTAAAAGTCATTGAGTTCAGGTTCACAATCAGGTTCTGTCTTCATCTGTAAGTCGCTTTTGATAAAAGCGTCCGCTAAATGAATAAATGACCAATTTAATGCATGCAGTATTAATTTCTGTAAAACAACAAAATCAAACGTACCGCAAAATTTTGAGCAACACTTTGTCTAATGCACTATATTTCAGATCTTCTTGTGTGAGGAACAGACTGAAATTTGCATTATTGCTCACAAAGGTTCATCCCCATTCAGATGCAACAATGATAACAGAATTTGCATGAACTACTGTATATTTAACTAATTAAAGCAAAAACAACACTGCGAATCCATTAAAGGAATAGTTCACTGATATTATATTATATTATCTGTTATTATATTATGATATTATCTGATATTATACTCCCCCCTCAGGAAATACTAGATGCAGATGAGTTTGTTTCTTCATCAGATTTGGAGAAATGTAGCATTGCATCAGTGTCTCAGCAATGGATGCTCTGCAGTGAATGGGTGCCATCAGAATGAGAGTCCAAACAGCTGATAAAAACATCACAATAATCCACACCACTCCAGTTCATCAGTAAACTATTGCTTTAATGAACCACTCTTAATCAAATGATGAAGTGTGTTCCAGATCAGATCTGCGGGCTGGTCCTGTAAACTTTTTCGAATACTAGATCTGAGGGAAATTGTGTCCTGAAAATCTCCTTTTAGCTTCACGAAACTCTGCTTTCTTATCCTGCTTTGATTGATTTCAGAGGTCAGTTCTGCGAGATATGTGATGAATAATGTGATTTATCATGACAGGCCGGTTGGTTTCGGGCCAGCTGCTGGATGTCTTACGGTAATACAGTATGCAAATTAGCGCGAGGCCGATCTGAGTTCAGCTAAATATTTTCTATTTTTGTTTACAGAGGGAAGCGGAAGGCTTGAGCGTTCATTCTCTCTGTAATCGGCCCACTCTATAACCGCTCAAGTGCTCTCCTGAGGGTCTCCTAAAGCATTTTTTGTAGCTCTGTGTTATCGTCCTCAGTGGAGATGTTGTTTTTTAATTTAATCAGTGCTGAGAACAGCCCAACAGGGACGAATGAGGGGGAAAATACAGCCAGGGAAAGAGCGTCACGAATATATGAAGGAGAAAACCACTTTCTGGACGGATGCAACCTGCAGAGAAGACAGAAAATGCTCTCTCTCTCTTTCTCTCTCTCTCTCTTTCTTCTATCTTGTGCTTTTTCCCAGCATTGTGTTTGCAGCTAATCCCTGCGGCTGGAATCGCTGACAGTTTGAGCTGGTGGAGTTTGAATCTGCGATCCGTTTCAAGCCATTTTAATCCTGCCAGAATATCTGCACCATAATTCAGTCACTTCCTCACTTTCCCTCAACAATCATGTGCTGCGTATTTTTATTAGAGCTATTCAATTCTGGCCAATAGACTCAAATTAGACAGTGTTATACAAATGATAATGAAGGCCAGTATTAAAATACAAAAAAAATTACAAATGACAAAAAAAAAACCACACAAAAATAAGTCATTTTACAAATGCATTTAGACATCACAATATAATAACAAACAGAATGACAAACATTTTCCCTGAAATTCAGATTATTTGGGGATTTTGAATGCATCGTTTAGTTAAAATGAAAATAAAATAAATGTTTTAAAATATCAAAAGAACTTGAAATGAGTGTTAGATGATTATGTGCTGCATTTATATATATATATATATATATATATATATATATATATATATGTGTGTGTGTGTGTGTGTGTGTGTGTGTGTGTGTGTGTGTATATATATATATTGTCACGGGAGGAGCACAAGACAGACACAGTGGGCGTGGCGTCAGGCCTCGGAGAGGCTTTTATTAACAGAAATCATAAAACAAAGGGAATAAAAGTGGCCAAAGGGGGAAAGTGTCCAAAATAACAGGGAATCTGGTGTCCTCGTTGTGCTGCGGGATTTGTGTAGGTCGGGCAGTGTTCATCAAGGAAGGGTCCAGGCAAGGGGCGGAGTCCGGCGGCCGCACGCGCTCCCCTCCTCGGTCCGGGGCGCGAGGGGCGGCGGCTTCTCCTAGCGGCCGCGTCTCTCTCGTTGGCCGCGGCGCTGGTAGGGGATGGACGGCCCGGCATCCTGGCCCGTCGGCCGTGTATACGGGTGCGGTTCCCATCCGGATCGCGGGTCCGGCAGCTCACGTCTTGGTGGCGCGGGAGTCCCTCAACGCACCCTTCCTGGACCCACGAGGACACCAGCGTGCATGCACGGGGAAGAGACCGGTCTCCTGAGGAGAGGCGCGTTGGGCTTTTAAACAGCGGCGGTAATGAGGCTCCACTTCCTTCAGGTGTGCCCCATCACACGCCGCCAGCCCTGACTCGTCCAGCGCCCCTCCTCTCACACACCCACTCCAGTCGGGAGCCTGGTGAAGGGCGGCGATTTAGGACGGGGTGCCGGTGACAATCAGGGAGGAGGCAGCTGACTCGTCACATTCCCCCTCCCAAGCGACATCCCCGTCATCAGGGCGCCGCCCACACGGGAGTGCTACCATCCTCAACCAGGCTCCAAACGGTCGGAGTGGGCGGGGATTCCTCTCCGGGCGGTCCTCCCTCTCGCAGCGCACCGGAACAGGGACAGAGAAACCGGGTTTTTAGTGACAGCCTCAACCAACCACAGGGTAAAATGACAATAAAAGAAGTCACTTACCCTTTTTGTGGCTGGGAGGCTGTCCCCAGTTTTCCTCCGTCCCAGTCCGGGTTCTCATGAACGTTTGCAAGCGAGAGGGAGTGACGTCACCAGATGTTTCCCAACTGCGCTGTCTAGGCTCCGCCTTGCCCGCATTCTCCACCAGTGTCACGGGAGGAGCACAAGACAGACACAGTGGGCGTGGCGTCAGGCCTCGGAGAGGCTTTTATTAACAGAAATCATAAAACAAAGGGAATAAAAGTGGCCAAAGGGGGAAAGTGTCCAAAATAACAGGGAATCTGGTGTCCTCGTTGTGCTGCGGGATTTGTGTAGGTCGGGCAGTGTTCATCAAGGAAGGGTCCAGGCAAGGGGCGGAGTCCGGCGGCCGCACGCGCTCCCCTCCTCGGTCCGGGGCGCGAGGGGCGGCGGCTTCTCCTAGCGGCCGCGTCTCTCTCGTTGGCCGCGGCGCTGGTAGGGGATGGACGGCCCGGCATCCTGGCCCGTCGGCCGTGTATACGGGTGCGGTTCCCATCCGGATCGCGGGTCCGGCAGCTCACGTCTTGGTGGCGCGGGAGTCCCTCAACGCACCCTTCCTGGACCCACGAGGACACCAGCGTGCATGCACGGGGAAGAGACCGGTCTCCTGAGGAGAGGCGCGTTGGGCTTTTAAACAGCGGCGGTAATGAGGCTCCCACTTCCTTCAGGTGTGCCCCATCACACGCCGCCAGCCCTGACTCGTCCAGCGCCCCTCCTCTCACACACCCACTCCAGTCGGGAGCCTGGTGAAGGGCGGCGATTTAGGACGGGGTGCCGGTGACAATCAGGGAGGAGGCAGCTGACTCGTCACAATATATATATATATATATATATGTATATATATATATAAATTAAGTGTTTTATGGAGAAAACAAACAAAAAAGCACTAACACCAAATTTGGTCGTTTTATAAATGAATTTAAGCATCAAAACATCTCATAGATATTATTATTTAGAGATTTGCTAAGGGTTACTTCTAATAGCCTTCTTAAAGGGGGGGGTGAAATGCTTTTCACTCAATCTCCTGTTAATCTTGAGTACCTATAGAGTAGTACTGCATCCTTCATAACTCCAAAAAGTCTTTAGTTTTATAATATTCATAAGAGAAAGATAGTCTGTACCGATTTTTCCCGGAAAAACACGACCGCCTAGAGGCGTGACGTGTGGGCGGAGCTAAAGAATCATGTTTGGAAGCTGTGACATTATCGTGAGGAAAAAACCATCCAAAACAAACCATGGCTAACAGTCAGATTCAGCGTATATTTATGATCCAGAATCAGATCCAGAGGCTGAAACTGAACGAGAGCAGCAGCAACGACGTCTCTATGTGGTATGTACTGAAACTGTATATATTTGCTTAGCGGTTTTGGAAAATGACTAAGTTCCACTTTGTCGTCTTTTTTTTTTTTTTTTTTTTTAAGCTGTACATGTGGAAAGTGCAGTTTGATGACAACATCGCATGTTGTTTACTTGATGTGCTTACACGCCGACAGCTAAGTTAACAACACAGAGATATTTGAAGCAGTTTTACTCACCGCCTGCGGTTCCAACACACGATCGTGACCCTTTTTCGTTGGGACTGCATTATCCTTAAGAAATAAACGATGTGCAAATCCGTCGTCAAACTGGGCCTTGTTTGTAAAACAAGCATCTTCGAAATGCAGGGAACAAACACAAACACTTGCACAACTCCGTTGATGCTCTGTAAAAATAAACTCCATCCACTGTCCCTTAATGCTGTTTCTCTTTTGTTAATCTGTGCAGGGTTGTCTTGCCCTGGCAACCAAAAACACACTTCTTTTGTGAATTTTCGTGACGCTCTCGCTCTGATCAGTGAAGTCTGTTGTGCTCTCAGTGCTCTGCTATACGGGAGCGCGCGCTCTTCCAGCAGAAGTGCCTCAGGACCCATATTAGGAAATTCCGCTCCATCTAACGTCACACAGAGCCATACTCGAAAAAAACTTTCCAAAACTTGTGAA
>NC_039290.1:10483049-10488049 GCF_003368295.1 Carassius auratus
TTCGGTACACACGTACAGTTTGAAACAATGTTGAGATCTAGTTGAGACTTGGGTGTTTTTCTGAGCAAAAACCTCTAAGACATAAGACACTTCCACAAAGTCTCCGTTTGATCTCATTATTGTCAATGAGAAACCACTGAGATTGTAAGGAGTCATGATGGAGTTCTCACTTATGTCTCAACTCAATGTTTTTCCCCTAAATATTTAGTCTCCAGATTCAAATGAGTCAGTAGTTCTTAACTGTTTCTCCTTTGATTCCCTTTCTCCTTTAAGAGATGTAAAAACAATCATTTTTATGAAATAAATGAGAATTTGATGAAAAATATTTGCGATCCCTTACTTTTGATTACAGTTTTTGGCATCTTGATAAATCTGAGCACATTTTGAGACGTTACCGATTCTTCTGTAGCATATGGTACGAGTTATTATTCCACAGACTTCAGAAGTGTAATGTATGATATTCTGGAGAGCCGAGCGCTAAGTAGCCATTAGCTCTTGGATGAACCCGATGCTGAGATTCAGCACTTCTTTCACGACTCTAAATAAACTGAACTTCCCACTGCAATCATCACGGGTGGCTTCAAGACATCTCAAGACTGACAGGCTGGAAATGGGATTTCGCTGGAGAGCAGATGAATCTCTAAATGGGGAAGACAGGAGGGATATCTGACCGTTTACCCCATAAAGATTTCACTTGACAACCCTTCAACCTCCACCCACTGCTGTAGTATCTGCGTGAGTGTGTGTGTGTGTGTGTGAGTAAATCAGGTGTCAGTCTGGCTTGTTATAGTCTAGTTTGGTGTCTTGTGCAGGTAAAAAGTGGGTGAGTGTGAATTAGACAGATGTGATGTGCCACGGTCCAGTCACCCAATTCAAGACAGCAAAGGAATGAATATCAGTGGAAATGGTGAAAAAATATACCAACATTTATTCCCAGATGGTGCGTTTTTTATTGGGAGCAAAACACAGCTTGTCGTAAATAATGTGCCTCGGGACAGACAGAGTATTGACAGTCTTTTGTGTTTAGTGCATGTGATTCGCTGTGTGTTTTGAGATCGGATGCTTTTGATTTGTCATCTGCTCGAGAGCCTTATTCACATGAGACTGATTTCTCTCTGACAAATAAGATTTTCACAGATGTGATACTTTGTGATCTGAATCAAACACGTTTGTATATTTCTCATGCAGTCTCTGTGAAAGTGCGGATGACCTGTTTTCTGCTCTTTGAGAAATCTGATCTCATCCCGAGACTGTGATTGCAGTATATTATTTTTTAATGTACCGGAGAAAATATTTACAGCAATAATTTGATCTGGTTTAAAAGAGTTAAGAGCTTTTACCCAAAATTGGATTAAAAATGTAAAAGATCATGGACACCTGTCGCTGAACTAAAATGTGGGGTCAGGGTTGTTTTAGTTAACTAAAACTAAATCCGTAAAAAAATATTATTACTTGAAAAAAAAATATATATATATATTTTGCATTCGGAAGGAAAACAAAATTGTATTTGTGTTGTACAACTGTAAATGTGAATTTATTTTTATCTTTTTTTTCAGTCATTATTTTACCAGACTGATATTTTGTATTTTGTATAGACTGATTAATATTTTTTATAAATATGTTTTTTATTAAAAACGATAAAATATTTTACATTTTAAATTATAACTGTGACACTTAAAATCTATATATTTATAAAATAAATAAAATGTAATTATATATTTTTTAGAACAGAAATATTTTAGAATTATTTGAACAGACAAGCAAAATCTATATTTTTTATAAAATATTTTATTTGAAAAAAAAAAAGATAAAATATTGTTTTTTTTTTTCTTGATTACAAAAATTTAATTAGTGTATACTGCACATTATACAGTAATTAGTAAGTGTTCCATTATGAAAATAACCACACAATATTTTTAAAGAAATTGCAGGTATTGTGCAGTATATCCCAAAGCATGAAACATGATAATCAGAAATGTTATGCTGTTCTGGTGCAAGTAAGGCAGAACCTTCACAATTTCTAAAAAAGTCCCAATTTGTTGATGTTTGCTGGTGAAGCAGGACTCGTTTGCTCTGCTCCTATCGCTGTTAGTCTCTGCAAAGAATGTGCTCATGAATAATTTAGAGGTCCTTCACAAAGGGGACTCAAACTGGGTCTTTCTTTAGAGACGAGACTGATGGACCTTGACATTCTGTAATTGTAGAATATATTGTATCTGTTTCTTAAAATGCAGTAATGCAGGAACATTCTTATGATGATGTATGGTTCTTCATTGAGAAGATACAGTAGCTGTTTAGGGTTTTTTCACCCTAAGAAATATCTGAAAGTATAGTATTTAAATATAATACATCTAAAATATTTAAATATAATAAATCTAAAAAATTTTTTATTTATTTTCTTTCCAGCTCAGGTGATTGACTGACCAATTAAGTGCCCTTTTAATGCATTACCAATTATGACTGTTTATTTATTTTATTTTTATTGATCTATTTATTTTGAAACTGTAAATGTTATAAGCAGGTGTTTAGACTAGGAATAAAGAAAACAAACTAGACTTACAAAAATATATGTATCCTGCTCACTGCTATGGCTTGCAAATATATATATATTTTTAATATAGTGTCTTGTTAAAATATTGTGTTCTGTAATTGTTAGATAATTAAAAATTATTAAATATTTTAATTATAGAATATTATACAAATATTTAATTAATACATATTTAATTTGATCATTTATCTAATAATTTATTTAGAGCTCAGGAGGTTTACTAATTGAACTAAATGTTAATTTAATATAAAAACTAATTATGGTATATAACCATATCCATTTCACAACTTTTGTTTTATTTTTTTGTTATTATTAATTTATTTTAAATTGTCTTTTAGTGGGGTTTTTTTTTTTGGGGGGGGGGGGTTAAATTATGTCTTGTATTTTAAAAACACTGTTTTTTTTTTTTTTTTTTTTTTTTTACTTCTTGTAATGCATCATAAAACTGACTGTCGAAAGGCCGGAAATACATTTTATTTTCATTATTTTAGGCATTGCATGAATAAAACATTCTTATTTATGAACTATTACATAAACTAAAACAAATTTTAAAAACATTACCTGAAATAAAATAAACATTAACTGAAATAAAACAATGCAACAATAATAATAAAAAAAAAATAGTATTTAAAAATAAAATAATGACAAAGAGGACACTGCTTAAAATAAATAAATACAAAGCACGCACACACACACACACACACACACACACACACACACACACATGACTACACTGTTAACTAAAATTTAAATTCAAACAACAAATAAAAATAAAAACTTTAAATTTAAAAATGATAAAAACTACAATAGTATCTATATGATGCTAAAATAAAGCTGTCAAATGAAGGATGGGATTCAGAGGATGGAGACTGAAATAAACATAGTTTCCTCATCATGCCAAGTCATTTTTATCACTTCATTTTCATTTACACTCATATTTTCTTGTTATTTTCCCAAGCTTATCTTCAAAAGGGGCGCATTTTGACCCCAGACGCTCTCTATGAAGATGAAAAAGACAGCGTGAAGACATGCTGTCTTGTAAATCAAAGAATTGAGCTATTTATAAGAGCGTTAGTTTCTCGGGAGTCGATCTCGTCTGACTGTACTGTGTGTGTTTCTGAGACAGAGCCCAGCAGTGCTGAATAATTTACAATATTTGTTTTTGCATAGTCATGCTTCGGATGAGAGCGTGGTTATGTTTCTTCACCTTATCTCACTAAACAAATGCCTGTGAGAACTTGTACCTACTTTCTTTTGCACTTTGATAAGGTTTTTGCTCCGTTGTGAAATAATGTAACTGCTGCTCATTCTTTCTTCGTCATATTGTGGTGTTTTCCATCTTGTATTTTAAGTTATGTGTTTAGTACTTTGTATATTGCAACTCCCCAAATGACTGTGGTTGGCGAGTTGTAATATCTGGAGAGAGCAAACCAAATGCATTCCCATTTATTTCAATGGCAGTTGCTTGGCTGGCGAATGCAGTTCTGGAATTATGCAAAGCCATCGTTGCACCAGCCAAGCAACTGCCATTGAAATGCATGAGAATATCACAAAAGTGTTCCTTCTTTAAAGGAATAGTTCACCCCAAAATGAACAATTTAATAGTAATCCAAGTAATCCACACCACTCCAGTCAATCAATTTACATCATGTGAAGTGAAAAGCTGTTTGTAAGAAACAAATCCATCAAGATCGTTTTAATTTCAAACCATTAGTCCTCTATCCATAATATTGCTTTAAAGTCGTCAGATCTGAATCAGGAGAGAAATCTGCACAGATCTCTAAACGAATAAATGGCTTGATTTTGATGCGAATCAACAGTAGACTTACTTTTTTTTTATCTGGAAGAAGTGTTTTTGCATTATTTACTCATATTTTAGTCAGAAGCCGCAGTTTGAGTTTAAAAATGCCTTAATGATGGATTTGTTTCTTACAAACACAAATATTTTCTTCATACTGTACCTGCAATGCCCACTGCATTTCCAATAATGTGCAATATCCAGCATGAAATAATTGATTTCACAATGCAATGCATTTGGCTTGACTCTCCATTTCCAGAGTGACAAGTAAAGTCATATTAGCCATAATGTTTAACACGTTTTTTCATTATTTAATATAGGACGCCAAGAGTTTTAACACAAAACGGCAATCAAAATCCACAATAACGGATTTTATATCTGACATAACTGAAAGTCTCTTGTAGAGACTTCATATGACAGCAATGTGGCACAATACTGCGGCTAATGATGCATGAAATCTGGGTATGATGGTAGTTTGCATCAATGTGGCCTATTTATTTTTTTATTTGGCTGGGTTTTGATTTTGTGTCAGTTTAGTGCCACAGTAATGAGCTGAAGCATCTTTAGTTAGTTCACATGGACTGACATATAAAGTGCAGCATCTGATAATGTAATCTACTCAATTATGAGCCATATTTTAATTTTATTATATAT
>NC_039290.1:10493049-10518049 GCF_003368295.1 Carassius auratus
CAGGATTGCAGATTAATTACTGCAGGATTTTTTTTTCCTGAGATTGTTACAGAGGACTATTGCATGAACATTTCTCATTCACTCTTCTGTTTAGTGCATGCAGTATGCTTTTTTTTTGTAGATATACTGTAAAGACCCACCGAGGTCTAAACATGTCACATAACATTAAAAGTTCCTCTATGAGTCACCCTCATTTTGCTCATGTTTAGGGATGCTGGGAGGTGTGAACACTAACACAAATTTAATATTTATTTGTATATTTAATGAAGAAATTATAAACCTTAATACTGCAGCACCACAATGCAAGCATGCTGATGGTGGACAGTTGCTAATTTCTCTGGGTTTGGGTTTTAAATTTGAGATTAAAATTGATGTCATTTAGAATTTATCTAATAATGACTTAAACGTTCCAGTTCACTTCCTGATTGTGATTTGAGGTATAAACGGAATGTAGAATTACAATTTAATTGAAATGGAATTCAAATAAATGGAAATTTAAAGAAAACCAGGTTACTAATATTTCACACACGCACACACACAAAAACTGCCATTCCTAACGTTGATTTTTGAAATGGATGGATAAAACGAACAAATGAATGATAGAAAGAACAAACAAATGAATGAACAATAGATGGATAGATAGATATATATATAGATGACACTCAGATGTGTGTGAGAGTTTCTGCGTCCCATGTGTGAATATGTATGTGCTGTGATTGGCTCAGCTGTGGCTGTGATTGACAGCTCCTGCTTCATGTTATATGGATTCATAATTCAGACTCGGATTTAAGACGTGACTGCCATTAGATATGAAGAGCGCTGTGGGTTTTCCCAGGGGGGCAGGGTTTCATATTTTATTGAAGCACCCCTGGGCGCCGCCATTGGCTAGCGGACCCCCACCTGCTGTTAGCATTCCATTGACTCCCATTCATTTTGGCGTCATTTTGACAGCGAATAACTTTACAACTGAGGCGTTTAAAGACTCCATTTGTCCATTAATTATTTCTAAAGAAACACGAACATGTATAAAAGGCTCCATTACCTTGTATCTTACGTTATGGTCCCATAAAAGTAGTTTTTGTAAAAAAATAGGCTAACGATTGCGTCATAACCAGCGACTCTTTTTTACTGTCTATGAGGCTATCGGGGGGATGTAGAGGCATAAAGATTCGGTGGGTGATTCAGATTTCTCTTGGCACAGCGATTAGAAGACTTACAGATTGCTCACGTGACATCTACATCATCAAGCTCAGTTTGAGTCTGCGCAGGTCAAGTGCGTGCTTCTAATTGACTTCACTTGTCTCCGTTGAATCCAATGGGGTTGCTGTGTCCATTTCTTTTACTGTCTATGGTTTTACCACATTAATGTCAAGGGTCTGTGTCATTTTCATGCAGTATGAATTAAACAGATACAAAGAACTGGAAGAGAAGTTCACAGATGTGAATAACAAGCTCTATTGTGCTTTCGTTCCTCCTCAAACTGACTTACAAAACAACCAGTGCTTAACAAAATGGGTTCGATATTAAACACATCTTGGCGTTTGTGCTGGAATGGCATTGATAAGCTGACGGTTCGTATAAAAGCTTGTCAAAGAAATCTGTCTACTGTCAGGATTGCATTCATCTGTTATTCAGATACACTCAATACAGTATCATAATGGAGCTCAGTCAGAGTCGATGGCATATTTTGATGTGTCCTTGTATTAATATCTTAAACTGTCTTAAAGGGACAGTTCACCCCAAAATGAAGATCCTGTCATCATTCACTCACCCTCATGTTGCTCCAAACCTTTCTTCTGTTGAACATAGAAGAAGATATTTTGAAGAATGTTGTTACTAATGTTCCATTAGTATGGAAAATAATCAAATAAACACACCATGTAAGTCAATGGGGACCAGAAACTGTTTGGTTGCACACGTTTCTCAAAATATCTTCTTTCATATTCAGCAGAAAATAGAAACTCATGCAGTTTTGTAAAACTTGAGGGTGAATATTAATTTAATTTAAGTTATTAACTTTAAATAATAGTTTTCAGGTGATTATATTGTGAAATGTAATGTATTTCTGTGATGCGCAGCTGTATTTTCAGCATCGTTCCTCCAGTCTTCAGTGTCACATGATTATTCAGAAATCATGAAAATATGTGTATTTGCTACATTTCTGATTATTATCAATGTTGAAAACAGTTGTGCTGCTTCAACCGTGATATACCATTCAAAAGTTTTGGATAATTACTTTTTTATATTATTATTAATACATTAATATACTTTGTGATAGTAAAGTGGATTAATATTACTGTTTCAAATAAATGCATTTTATTTTTTACTTACTACTCTTCACAGAACCCTGAAGAAATGCATTATGGTTTCCACAAAAATATGAAGTAGCACAACTGATTTCACCATTGAAAATAATCAAATTATTAATAATTGAGACTAAATCAGCATATTGGAATGATAACCTACTTCAGCTTTAAATATTTTGTCTGCCTAATCTGGCGCAATATCATGATGGAGGGGCAAAGGAGCCTTGTGATTGGAGGAGAGAAGAGTCACATGGGCTGAGTCCAAATCAGGGCAAGTAATGAACATTATGTGATTGTTCCATTATTTTGAATCAGATTGCTTTCAGACTGTATTAATATCATGTCACTCTTCATATCAGTAAGACGCTTCTTCTTAACATATGGATATGCATCTCAAATGACAAACTGCTCTTTCTGAAATCTGAATTTATACGACAATTTGCCTTGTGCATTCACTGTTTATGCAACAATGTAAAGTAGTAATTTGTAAAGTAGGCTAACTGCACATTTTTCAACAATATATCGTTAACATCATGCATTTTGAAGCAGTGAATGATTTAACCCTTAGTTATTTAAAAGATTAATAATCTTGAAATTATACAATCTAATGCAAAACAATATATGTGTATGTTTTTTTTTGCTTATGCATTGTGTAATGGCTATCAAAAAGATGTATTAATGCTTCAAGTTTACATTGCATCCCTTAATAAATTGTTGTTCGTTGCCTTCATTGTGTAGGACGCGTCTCGTTCTGTATTTTTACATGACTCAGTATTTCTCTTCTGCTCTCATTATTATTTTTTGGACTGGTTGACTTTGACAAAATGCATTGAAGTAAATAAATAAATGCATTTAGTCGGTTCTTTGGCTGTAGTCGTATGTTGCATGTTCAAGCGTGTTTTGTGTTTGTTCCCTGTATGTGAACCCAGCTGTCTCTCTGAGACAAAGCGATGGGAAACCTGGCGCCCTGCCCGGCTTCATGAATAATTCAAGACATGCTAAAGATCTCTTTTAATCTTGCTTTTCATTGTGGCTCGTCTCACTGCGTCATCAGCACATTCGGTGACCCGTCTGTGAGCGTGTAGGTGTGAGTTTGCATAAACACACGTCTCTGTTGTGGATTGAATTCAACGGATTTCTTGAACCCTGTCAGCGAATGAATTTCAAGCTCCCATCCATCATTTTGTGGGCTACAGTCATGCTGTCACCCTCTTTAAACCTTTAATTGCCTGCCGGTCTCAGGCGTCTTACAGTTTCATTTATTTCTTATCATTTTTAATGAGCAATTTCATTTGTTGCTCCGTCAGAGCACAATGAATCACGTAAACATGCCAGACATGTCCTCAGACGTCTCCCCTCCGGCACAGTGTTAGTCAAAATGCGTGCTAATCTGGATCTTTAATATTAATAGCATCCTAATAATTAATAGCAGTTTGCTAAGCGAAGTCACAGTCGAAGTGATTTTAAGTGTTCATAAAAAAATAAAGGCTAAATTTGTCAGGGAAAATAATATTTTTTATGTAGTCCCTTTAAGAGTAAGTGCTCCTGTATTTGTGCTAATGCACAGTGATGGGTTTGCATGTGGTCAGTGTAATATTTTTTTATGAATGTAACACTAAATATTTATGTCACTCATGTGGTACGTCATCAGACTTTGGCCTCCGGCTCTTTTTTTCTCTGTGCACAACTGTTTAATTACCCAGAATGCATTGTACTGCATCAGGCCTCCGGGTGAAAGAGATTTGTTTTCCATCTCTGGCATAAATATGAATGCGGTTTTCTTTCTCCTCTGACCTGTGAAGAGATTTGCCTGAGGTTGTGTGTAGCAGATTAATCTGCTCTGCTGCAGTTATTGCACCGCATCAAGAGCTGTCATGCAGGATATTAATCTCACATCATTTGCATTATTAATTGAACTTTATCCCTCTCAGATCATCTGCAGTTTTTAAACTATTCCTGTTAAACAGCCTGAATGTGTTGAATTAAAACTCTAAACTGTTTCCTCGTGAGTTCATGATGGACTGGACTGTTGTTTCATGTCTCATTGTTTTCTGAGAGTATATTAAGAGCCTAAAGAGCAGATTTTCTGCTTTCTAGACTATTGACAGGCAGTTTGGAGTATTGAAGCAGCACAGGATCAAACTGTTTATCCAAAAATAAGAGATTATTCTTTTTTAAGTTTTTTGTTTACGTCTAATGTGGAGGATCTTTTAGTGATTTACAACTTCATTTTGGTCTTTTTCCAATGTGAAGTTATATATATTTATTTATTATTATTATTATTATTATTATTTATATATTTTTTCAGTTAAAATTTACTAAAACTATTGTTTTTTATTATTACTATTACTTCATTTATTTATTTTTATTCTATTTCTATCTAATTGGATTGCATTTTATGGATGGTTAAAATAAATTTTAGTAATAAAAAAAAGCATATCTAATTAATTGAATAGGAAACTTGTACAATTTATTGAAAGACAAATAATAATAATACAATATTATGACAAATTACATTTTTAGGGCCCCTGTGAAATTTTCATTGTTGTGGTTATTATATCATTTTTAATAATCAAAAGGTGTGTCTGATCAATTTAATGAATGCAATTTAACAATTTATAACTTTTTTATTTATAATTAATGATGTAATAAAAAATCTAATTCTTTTTTTTTTGGCAATGTATTACATAACAAATGGTAAAGCTAAAATTAAAACATGGATGAAATATTCTGATATTTCATAAAAATTCAGTTTGAATAATTTTACTATCATTGCTATTAATTTCAAAAATACGTTCCACTCTGTATGCATGTAATTTGTAATATATTTGTTTCATAGTTTCTTCAAGTTAAACAAGACTTTTATTTTGACAGCATGTAGAGTAGTGAGGAGCTTTGAGCTTCTGTGCACCTCTAACCGTAGTCTTCATTTGGGTGAACTGTCCCTTTAAGAATGTAAATGCATAGGGTGATGCCAGGCACGCTGGAAGACGAGGCTGGAGATCTGTCTGTGTTCAGTCCAGATCCTGAGGTGTCCAGGACATCATTGATCCTCCTGTCCGGCTGATGTGTGTCTGGAGCTGGATCGTGTCCTTTCTGATCTGCTTTCACACACTCCTGGAGTGCTTCTTTGCTTTGTCTGGCCGTAGTTCAGAAGCCCATTACTGGCGAGATACATAATCACACATTGAGCTCCTGATGCACATGATATAAAGACGTTTTCTTTGATTAGTGTCATCAAAATATTTATTTCTTAAAATTGTCACTGTCCTGAGTACTATATTTTACATAGAATATTCATAGTTTTGTAAAAAAATTAAAATAAAAAAAAAAAAAAAAGTAAGTTAGATGGTCATTAGTGTGATAGAGTAATATTTTGCTAAAACATTATTATGGAATTTATTCTTTTTTTTCTTTTTTTTATAGAATAATACAGTCCAAGAAATACAACATGAATATATTTGTGAACTGAATAAATAATAGTTTCATTCAAATATTTGGTTGAGATTTATTTGTTTTTAGCAACGCATATTACTAATATAATATATTTATGGTAGAAAATTTACAAAATATATTTTATATTATCCTAATGATTTTTTACATTAAAGAAAAATGTATCATTTTGACCCACACAATGTTTTTTTGGCTATTACTACAAATATACGCCAGCGACTTGTTTGTGCCCCCTGGACACAAATGTTGGGGGAAGTTACTTCTAAAAGTAATGCATTAAAATATTGCGTTACTACCTAAAAGGTAACTAATTGTGTCAGTTACTTTTATATGGAGAATAATGCATTATGTTGCATTTGCATTACTTTTTAAATCTTGGCTGATTTTTGCTTTTAATATAAAAAAGGGATATTTATTGGTAAACTTAAAAGGCCTTTCATAGCAAAAAAGTGAAATCAATAAGCCTCAGACTGAAGGAAAAATAAAATCACGTCTTTACAGTAGAACGCGGGAGAAGAAAGTACAGAATATACAAATGTTATATTTATCTCAAGTCATTTTTGCTTATAAGTATGCAAAAACACTGAGTAATGTGGGATTAAATACATAAATGATATTTGTGTTATTTAGCATTTAATTATTGTGTTTGCATCATATTCTAATTTTGCTTTTGACTGTTTTCCTTCATTTGGAGGAATTGTGAATCTGTGCGAGTGAGATAAATGCATGTTGACCTTTAGTCTAGATCTACAGTGACATCATGCTTATGCTATTTAGAGTACTTTAAAATCATATTTTCCCTCATTCTTGAATACTATATAGAACATGAAGCCCTAACATATAATTTTTGTATGTAATCAAAGAGCAAGACACCTCGTTAAGTCTCTTGTGAATCTTACGTCTGATGAAACCTGATGTAACGTGATGTGAAGCATGTGGTACACCTGCTTCGGCCTGCGTCTTCTTGACCATTTAAACAGATCTGCACTGAAAACCAAATGAACAAGAAAGACGTGATCCTGAAAAACCCCAGGAACTGAGACCGATTCATACACACATGGGACTCATTCACATCACGATTAAAAACTCTTCATATTCAGGCCACATTTCATTTATAGAGAAGATGAAATGTGTCTTTAGTACTATTAGGATGTTTTCACATTGTGACATTATTTTCATCACAATCAAGAACACAACTTTAACGTAATGAACGAGACCATGTCCCATCTCCATTATTTCCCTGATGCTGCTAATTAGATCATAATTTTAATGGAGTAATATTTTACTTGATATTTTTATGTTACTTTATTGCATCAATGAATAGTACGGTCATTAAATAACTTTCATTTAAATGAGACATAATTTTAATTCATACAGTCCTAAAATAGGCTTCAAATTTTTAAGGCAAAATATTTGTTTAATTGTTTACTCTATTAAGATTTTTGCATTGTGATTTATTTATTTATTTCATGCGCATTCGGTGTGTAAATATTTCATTGCATCAACATTATAAATGCATTATAAATCATTTGTATATAAATCAGACTACATTAAAGACATGCATAAATAGATAAAAAGTTAGATAATATGTCATTGCTTTTAGTGATGTTTTAGGTTTGGTTTTACATTACAGCAATGAGAGTGAAAATGTGCATGAAAATAATGTCACAATGTAAAATAATAAAGTCGTAAATATGCTTCATATTTCAAGAAATTATTATTTAATTGTTTCTGTGTTTCTTTAGACTAAGATGTTTTGCATCGTGGCACTATTTTACTCCGTGACACAAACAGCTCCAGAAAACATCTTCAGAGCAATTTCCGGCGCTTTATGCGAGTGTGATTTGCTCTGTTCCTCATGTGAGGTTGAAGATGAGGAGGAAATGGCTTTGACCAGGAGCTGAAATTCTCCAGACAGGCCGGATTGTTTGCTCTCGCCTGAAAATGAGCAAACGAACTGTTTTAAGCACTTTTTTTGAGGTTAACAAGATCCTCAGACCCAGCGAGGGTGAGTGACAGCAGGACTGATTGCTTTTAAGAGTCTCACTGTCGACCCAAACCAGATCTGCTTTGTTAACGCCAGCAGTGTGATGTGAATCTGGTCATGTGCTACTTTTATGGCTTACAACACTCGTCACCAGTGGTGTGTGAAGTACCTGAAAGCCATACTCAGATCTCAGAGGAAAGTCATAACTCGGATATTTTCTAATCTGCCTGTGGATTGAGTTCACTGTTTTGTTCAAATAAAGGCAAAGGCTTTTCATTAGCATGCGACTGACAGCTGAAGTGTGTTTCTGACTCTCCTGCATCCCTGTGCATTGAAATATTTCATTGCCGCATTGTTTTACATTTGCATAATTCCATACAGTATGTGGATTGTCGTGCATAATTAATATGCGTCAGATTTCTGCCTGAGCGACTGTGAAGGACCCTCAGTTTAGTCAGACCAGCAGAAGCCAGGAGTATTAGACAAGCAAACTGAAAGCATAAAAGCTTTGAGGATAGAGATCTTTATTTATCCACAGTCTTCTACGTTATGTGGTATATTGTTTATTCTGACCAAGCAGGTTTCTAATATTTGGAGAAAGTATCTGTTAGCATTCACATTCATATCAATGACTAACAAAGATTTATTTTAGGAAAAGTCTGCCATTATATTATGGCTCAAGCTCACATGCTATAAAAATAAGTCAATTAGAATTGAATAAAAAATGTAGGTGTTTAATTATAATAATAAAGAAATTGCGATTAGGCTTTGTGCAATTATCAAAACACAAAAGTTGTGATTTAATTAAATAAATGTCATGAAAATAACAGTTTGATGATTTATTTTTTGAAAATGAAGAAAAATAAGCTATACATTCATTAGTATTCATTTTTAATAAATAAAATAATTTTTCTAAAATAATATTTTTTATTTAACAGCAAAATTATACATATTAATCCTCCTTATTTTGTTTTTATTAAATACTTTGTATTTTCTATTGTAATAAAAATAAAAATAATTATTATTATCATATAGCCATAAATCATATATAATTGCAAAATGTTGGCCAAAATTTGTCGGATTTTGTTTTAAAATAGCATTTTATATAGCGATTACAAATTTGCAATTTTTTCTTCTCCAAATCATAAATCCCTAATGCAAACAATAATTGTCTATTCCTGACATGTTGTTGATTTCGGTCATGTTTTTTGTCTCTGTTGTTGGGATGAGTTAAGATGAACAAATATAACAATAACTATAACTATAACTAAGTTATAGCTGTTATATTTTTTAGCAGTGATACTCGAAAGGGAATAAATGAAGAGATGCAACTTCTCTGAGAAGGTTTCTGCATGCTGTGACTTTCAAGAAGTTGCATCTCATCTGTTTTAAAGCATTTAGGCACTGCGTCTTTGGCCAAAATTAGAATAGAAATGCAATTTCTGAACAAATATTTTTGAAGATTATTTGATTTAATTTTTTTAACTCAGCATTAGAGACATGCAAGTTCACAAACAATGGCAGAAATGATTACAGTCCACAGTGCAGACGTATGAATTAGAGTTAATAAATGGAGCACAGGTGTAGAATATTTGCCTAAATAGATTATGTTGTAATACTATAGGTCATATTGCAATTCTCGTGATCTGCTTTGAGACTGAAATAGGAAACAAGGTGGATTTTTGTTGGATTTAAGATCCAGTTCTCCAGCATGTATTTCTGTCATAGAGCCTAGATGTGATTTCCTAACTGGGTCGAGGAAGGAACGGTCGCTCTCTCTCTCTCTCTCTCTCAGAGACAGAAATCAATGCTAGCTCTCTGGTGAGGACTCAGTGCCGATGGGTCGATTCGGATTCAGCTAAGCTTTTGGAGCAGAATTAATGCTACAAGACCTCACATTGATAGATCAGCGCTGGTCTTTGCTCAGTGACTTCAGTTCATCTCAACAGATGAAGCTCAGATATGAAGGGAACAGCTCCAGTTCACTACACGAACATAAAGCAATGAGCCATCAGAAAGTGGCCAACCAGAGTTCATTTTGTTTTTTATGTATGATATTGCAAGTAAATTTCATAATCACATACAAAGAACACTCTGAATTAAATGTGAAATATTGTAGTAGAAAGACTTAATGTTTTGAAAAACTTTGAGGAGGGGGAAAAAATAATTTGAGGCTTTGATTTGAATACAATAATACTATAACATCAAAATCTGACTAATGTGATCTCATTTTAGAAGCATAACTATGCTTTTTGTAATATTAAATAACATATTATGTACTCTGCGATTGAATGCTTCCCGTCTTTTCTTATTTGCTCTTTTCCCGTCATCATTGAACACACTCCGTCGCACTTCTTTGCTGTAATGTGCTCTTGTTGCTGGAAATTGTTCTCATTTCACCGTGAGATTAGATTTGTGCCGCAACAAACAGGGTCTGATGCATTATATATTTATAGAATTTATTCTCATCTAAAGCAGACAAATTAGGATCACGGAGGGGAAGCTGGTTATTATTGTGCTCTTATTTGTGTTTTCTCCGCTGTCACACTATTTGTTCACTGAAAAGTGTACAGATAAAAGAACAATACATAAAGACGTTAGTCAGCCATTTTTTATTTTTGATTGAAATATTTATATTTTAAGTAAAAATATAGTTATATCAAGTTATTCATAATTCATAAATGAAAGTAAAATATCTGAATAAAATGCACTGGAGGACATTTTTGAATGGGGACAACAAGTGAATCACTGAATCAGTGTTGAATCACTTTGAAATGGACAGTTTCTGATTCACAGAAATGATTCAATCTTTAATAACATGTTTATGATTAAGTTCAAATGAGACCACTACGAAATCTCAGATTTGGTTTTGTGTAAAATGAAACCGATATTTAATTGAACGTATCATGTATTTACTTTATTTATTTATTTTCGATGAGGGCCTTTGATTCAGTGAATGAGTGGCTCATTTACTCAGACAGTTCATTCAAGACAACTGATTTGTTTAGGTACAAAACACACGACTGTGTGAGTGAAACATTGAATATTTTCTCACCTGATTCATTCAGCGATGAAAGAAGTGAGTCATTCAGGAACAAAACATATATGAAATCTCCAAATGGTCACTTCACAAATACTATTTGATCTTTAAAGAAATGTTCGCTATTAAGTTAACATGAGAGATGATGTTACTAACAGATTTGGTTTTGTAAAAATTAAACCGATATTGAAACGAATGAATCATTTGAGCAGAGAAGAAAAATAAGAGCTTAATGTCTGTTCACGTAAATGTCTGTGTGCATCTGACATACAAAGACAAAAGTCTTGACCTCCAAAGAGATTCTGCTGAAACTTGACTCTTTACGATGGGGACTGATGTTTCAGGTTTGTTCTGACGCTCACCATCCGTGTGCTGAATGGATAATACTGATCAACCTCCAAATACAAGCAAACAACAGTCAAAGTAGCCCAAAACTACAGAAATATGTGACCTGCATGCTACCCTTTACTGTGCCCAATATAACTCTATACTTGGATAATGAGTACGACACTGAGGTGTAACTGAACAAGCATAATTTAGTCTGGCTTTGATGCAGCATTGCGTCTTTACACTGAATTTTGAGCAGGCACAGAAAGCCTTCATAGATTCATAGGCATTTTTTATTTTATTTTCATGTTTCTTAGCTTGTGTATATTTTTTAGCTTCATATGTGAAAACTATTTAATGAGCTATTAATGTCATGCAATTAAACCCTATGGAGCTTTAGGATTTCACTGAAGTCCATTTCATGCTTTTAAGAGCCCTACAGAAATCGGTCCCTGGAAAAACATCTATACTGTTATTATACTTAAATGCTTGTGGTTGTCATGTTGATGCACAAAAAAAGTAGAAGAATAAAAATAAATATATAAATAAGAATGGAATAATAAGATCCACCAAAATAAAAAAATCAACAAAATAAAAGTTCAAGTGAAAAGAACTTTCAATTTAAAAATGTAAAAATTTAAGAATTTAAAAATTTAAAAATTTAAAAATTTAAAAATTTAAAAATTTAAAAAATAAAAAAATTAAAAAATTAAAAAATTAAAAATTTAAAAAATTTAAAAATTTAAAAATTAAAAATTAAAAATTTAAAAATTTATGTATTTAGCAGATGCTTTTATCCAAAGCGACTTACAGTGAATTCAGGCTATGAATTTTTACCTATCATGTGTTTCCGGGGAACAAACCCCCAACCTTGCGCTTGATAACGCAATGCTCTACCAACTGAGCTACAGGAACACTATAATTATATAGTTAACTACTCTTCCCATAAAGCATTGCAAAATCAAATCATTCCCTTTAGTTCAGTACAGTGCCCTCCTGATGTACTTTATTTGTATACTGTGGTAAACTATTGGTGTGGAAATAACAAAAGCCTTCTAAGCTCAGTATTCACTGCTGCATCATGGAAATATATATAAATAATGCATGGTGAGTGACTAAAGTGTTCTAATAATTGTGTAGCCTTTAAAGAAGACGCGGTTGATTATTCACAGTCCTAGTTGGAAGCCACCTTGAGTCTGGATGTGGACATCAATGACATGTCATGTAAATATGCGTCAAACACCACAGATCAGTCAATCCAGACAAAGTGTGGAAGCAGAGGGCATCTGGTCTGATGCCAAACAGGATAATCATTTGATGCCTGCTTGGAGATTGTGTGTGTCAGTATGGATAAGATCAGTCAGAGGTGGTCCAGAGATGAGAAGACAGATGTAGCATGATCCTCATCTACGGTGCTCCTCATGGGACTGACAGGAACAGCTGTGTCAGCACCCCCCATTGACTGGGTTCAAAAGTGATCCAGCACTCCTACAGAGCACAGCTGTCCTGTGCAGGTGTGTTTAAAGGGCCCATATTTTACTACACCTGCCCATAATGTTATTAATCAATGTTTCCTGCAGCAAAAAATACAAACCAGAATTCAAAAAAGTTGGGACACTGTACAAATTGTGAGTAAAAAAGAATGGAATAATTTACAAATCTCATAAACTTATATGTTATTCCTAATAGAATACAGATAACACATCAAGGGCCCTATCTTGCACCCAGCGCAATTGACTTTGTACACCAACGCATGTGTCATTCCTATTTTGCACCCGCGCAAAACGCGCTTTTACCTCCACAGAAGCACGTCGCTAAACTAGTGAATGAACTTGCGCTCCCTGGGCGGTTCAGCGCAAAAAAGGAGGTGTGTTCCGGCGCAAACAATCCCTGGTGCTATTTTGCTGTTCCATTAAACAATTGCGCCACTGACCAGAAAAAACCTAGTCTAAAGTCAGTGGCGCGTTGCACGTTGTTCATTATGCTATTTTAAGGGCGCATGCTTGACCATAATGTATAGCGTGCACAACGCGCATACACTTTGCTCATGTAATTTTTATTATTTAGGTTATTTTTGCAAATCATAAATTGTTACACTAAAAAAATATTAACTCGTGAGATGACGAAAATCATTGTGGTGTAACAGAAGATGTGAAAAAATAGACATAAATCTAGCTTACAAATTATTCAGGCTAATTGTAGTAATTAAGGATCAGACCTGTTGGCCAAATAGTGGCAAGACATGTGTATATAAGGACATCTGACAAATTGTGGCTATTTCCTCCCACCCCTGTTTAACCGACGCTATTTTGGGTGGGTTTCTCCCATCCCCATACAACACAAGTTCTCTGTCTTTCACTGCTCTTACAAGAACATCAGTCTCCTCGGCTGTGAACCGCTCCTGGCGTGCGCCTGGTAAATACGCCATTATAATAGCAATCCATAATGGAACTTGCGCACCTGCTTTTAAAGGGAATGTTGGATGACGCTCTGATTGGTTTATTTCACGTTACGCCCAAACCACACCTATGAATAATGAAGCTACTTCAGACCAACCCATTTTAGATTTGCGCCGGGCGCAAGAGCCATTTATCCCGCCGGGAAAATAGCAACAGCGCCGAGACCCGCCCACAAAGTTACTTGTGCTTCACGCTTTGACACTTGCGTTTCAGATCGTTAAAATAGGGCCCCAAATGTTGAAAGTGAGACATTGTCTTGCCAAATATTGCCTCACTTTGGATTTCATGAGAGCCACACATTCCAAAAAAGTTGGGACAGGTAGCAATAAGAGTCCGGAAAAGTTAAATGTACATATAAGGAACAGCTGGGGGTCATATTTGCAACTTATTAGGTCAATTGGCAACATGATTGGGTATGAAAAGAGCCTCTCAGAGTGGCAGTGTATCTCAGAAGTCAAGATGGGCAGAGGATCACCAATTCCCCCAATGCTGCGGCGAAAAATAGTGGAGCAATATCACAAAGAGTTTGAAGTTATCATCATCTACAGTGCATAATATCATCCAAAGATTCAGAGAATCTGGAACAATCTCTGTGTGTAAGGGTTAAGGCCAGAAAACCATACTGGATGCCTGATCTTCAGCCCTTAGACGGCACTGCATCAAATACAGGAATAATACTGTAATGGAAATCACAACATGGGCTCAGGAATACTGCCAGAAAACATTGTCGGTGAACACAATCCACCGTGCCATTCGCTGTTCCCGACTTAAACTCTACACGTCAAAAAAGCTATATCTAAACATGATCCAGAAGCACAGGCGTTTTCTCTGGGCCAAGGCTCATTTAAAATGGACTGTGACAAGTTGGAAAACTGTTCTGTGGTCAGACGAATCAAAATTTGAAGTTCTTTTTGGAAAACTCAGACACCATGTCATCCGGACTAAAGAGGACAAGGACAACACAAGTTGTTATCAGCGCTCAGTTCAGAAGCCTGCATCTCTGATGGTAAGGGGTTGCAGGAGTGTGTGTGGCATGGGCAGCTTACACATCTGGAAAGGCACCATCAATGCTGAAAGGTATATCCAAGTTCTAGAACAACATATGCTCCCATCCAGACATCGTCTCTTTCAGGGAAGACCTTGCATTTTCCAACATGACAATGCCAGACCACATACTGCATCAATTACAACATCATGGCTGTGTAGAAGAAGGATCCGGGTACTGAAATGGCCAGCCTGCAGTCCAGATCTTTCACCCACAGAAAACTTATACCGCATCATAAAGTGGAAGATATGACAAAAAAGACCTAAGACAGTTGAGCAACTAGAAGCCTGTATAAGACAAGAATGGGACAACATTCCTATTCCTAAACTCGTCTCCTCAGTCCCCAGACGTTTGCAGACTGTTATAAAAAGAAGAGTGGATGCCACACAGTGGTAAACATGGCATTGTCCCAACTTTTTTGAGATGTGCTGATGCCATGAGATATAAAATTAACTTTTTTTTCCCTTAACATGATACATTTTCTCAGATTAAACATTTGATATGTCATCTATGTTGTATTCTGAATAAAATATTGAAATTTTATTCATTCTTTTGCACGTTACATCATTTTGCCAGAAGCCATACGTGTTTTAGTCATTTTAAGCATGTCCCATTTACCCAGCCAATTCATTTAAAACAACTGATTCATTTAAGAGCTAAAGACGGGTCTGTAGGAGTGAATCATTGAATCATTTACCCATCCAATTCATTAATTTGTTTGTTCTTTAAAATTTTATGATTAAGATCAAATAAGATAAAACATACCTCTAAAATAACCAAATTACGTTTATTTTCATATCAAACATGCCAACAGACATGCAACACTCAGTTCAGTACTTTTAAATACGACTAATCATAATAATTAAATTAATGATGATTTTATCATTTAGTTACGTCAATTGTATGAGTTGCTCGGAGATGACGATACTGGCTTGACTTTTAAAAATGTTTTCGTTGGTGGAGCAATAATAGACAAGGTAACTGGCAATGGTGGGGGGAACAATTTTTTAAAATAGTTTCATTCTTACAAGTATTATAATTAAATGTATTATTAGACCCGAAATTCAGATGCCTGACGCCAAATCCTCTATAATTAAAAAATGCCTAGCATGATGTTGTTTATTAAATATTATTATTCAATAAATAAAAGTAGTATTTAATTTTGGGAAAACGTGTGTTTGTGTGTTCACGATAGTGATTTTAGTTTCATTGTTCAGCGACAAAAAAACTGTTTTTCGAATTGAGTAAGCAGTAGAGAGTTTTATATTGAAAAAAACTGAAACAGGAGTGTAAACTTTCAACAAAAGCTTGTGAAACACAGCCAACAAATGCAGTGTTGTCATCAGAAATCGCCCTGAACAGATGAAAGATACTAGAAACAAAGTTATGGCTTTCCTTAGTGGACATTCAAACTAATGTTTTATTGTGAATATGTGATTGAGTTGAAAAATGAATGCTGTATCGGGTAATCACACTCGCTCAGTCCATCTCTCTCTCATTACACTAATACAGTGATACAAAAAGATTTTAATGGAGCAACTCAACATTTCTTCGTTACCAGTTCTAAAGTGACGGTTTCGATTTAGCAGAGGATCTTGAGCTCATCTGTTAAACTATCAAACTAAGATCTGAATCCGTGGTGGAAGTAGTCTTCACAAAAGAGTTTTTTTTTAAAAAACACTCCATTGTTGTTTCTTATATATTTACACACATTGTATAAATGCAATATCACACTTGTAGGCCTGATCACAGCTGAACGGCCTACCTACAGCTGAATCACAGTCATGGCAATAATCAGCCATATTCCATGTCTACTCGTGTGATAGTGTTCCAGCATGCATTGTATACATATATATATATATATATATATATACATATATATATATATATATATATATATTGGTTCATTCAGTCAAGATAAAACCTTTGCTTTCTGTTGTTGTACTTCCATAAATGCCTTTCTTGTTGTTTTTTACAGTGTGATATTAGTTTGGAATAACAACAACTTTGCTTTGGGATTGAAAATGAAGAGCAGACACCCTCTATGAATACAAAAGAAGAGCTCAAACATTTTCTGGATAATATTTAACTTCATGCCAGCAGTGCCAGCAATGAAACTAGCAAGAGAGCAGTCCCATAGGGCAGTAAAATCACAAAGGAGATCTCTTTAAAGGAGATGTGTGTCAATTTTTGGATGATAAAATACTTTCTATTTCCCAAGCTTCACCTTCAGAGATGGCTGTGAGTAGGACATGCGTCTGCTGATTTCCTTAAGAATTATTAACACTGAGACTCAATCATATTTGCTCAATAACATTTACTCTGTTTGTAACAATAACAATAACTCTGCTCTTTTGTACATTCACCTTAATGCAGTAACATTTCCTTAACCAGTGATGAGAGATCGGGATTGGACTGTTTGTCTAACTGATACTTAGCTTTTGGTATTGAATGCATTTCTAAAGAACATTTCTCTCATTTTGCATTGAATTGCTTTCAATTTGATGCTGCATTTTTCTTTTTGATGATAATTTAGCAAAAAACAAATAAAGTGTATTGAAGGCTGTTTGAAAACCTCTTTAATGTCGGGAACGTTATTGTCTTTGTATGTAGATCACTGTATTTTGGAGCAGAACACTATTGCCCAGAGTTGGTGTAGGGACCTAGGAGAGATTCAGCAGCATTGTATAGCACTGATTAAAATGAGTTCAATCACAGAGTGCCTCTCTGAAGCTGTATGGTGTCCAGACCCAGCATTTCTGACCATTCATAAGTTGCTGAAATGGGCTGTCAGTAGGATGGCTGGAGCAGTGGCAGGGCTCAATACGAAGGACTTCTTCTACTGGCCTGATTGGTCCAATGGTTAAAATTTTTGCTTGCCCTGCCAATATTTTAACTGGCAATATTTGCTGTTATCATTGTTTTTGACCCATGGTATCTTTTATTCTAAAAGACCAATTTTAGGTTTGTAAAACATTCAGGATGCGCGCCCATCATGGTTGCAGAAAATCCCGGGAGCGAATAGCCTTTACGGATAGAGAATTACACGGATACAGTATGAAATTGTTAGGTTTAAAAAGATAACGATTATATTGATTAGATGTCATTTTCAAAATGTTCTCTGCATATTACAAGAGCTTGTCACTCAGTGATAAGCACTGTTATTCAATGAAATTGACATTAGATAGTGGGATAGTCTTACAGATCCCCAACAGGGTTGACGTTTTTTGTGTGCGGAGACTATCTAGTTGCAGGTTTTCAACTGGAATACAAGAACAATAATAACAATTTAATTTTGTATTTCAAGATTCTGACTTTATTCTCGCAGTTCCGAGATTATATCTCACGATTCTAATAAGGAAAAACAACTCGTCATTCTCTCTTTTCCCCTCAGCTCTTCGTTTTTTTTTCCCTAAGAATTGACAAACTCAACTCAATCTATTTTTGACTGAAGTCGAGTTATAAAGTCTGAATTTGGATATGTAAACTTGCATTTGCGAGGAAAGTCAGGGTCAGAATTGTGAGATAAAATAAATAAATGTTACGTAAAAATGTTAATAGTAAGGTTTGTAGGGCTAATAAAATACACTGAACAGCCAATGTGAATATTATGTAAACCTATTGTTTAAATCAAATGTTTGCTTTAAAAGAAGAGTAATCATAGCAGTTTTCATACAAAATATGTCAATTTAAACCTCAGCGTCGTTTCGACAGTATTCTATAAAAATTATTTGCATTCTGATCTTAAAACCAAAAGGCACAAAAAATATTTTTTTTCTCTTATTCCATGGATTTTACCCATTTACCTCCACTTGTTCCCAGTGTTTTTCTGCAGCCACTATGGGTGCGCAGCTGCAAGTGATGTAACTTTGATGTCTACTCTGAATTGGTCTATAGATAAGCTTATTTGACACCAACATTTTAAATACCAATTAAATTTGACAGTAATACAGTGTTTCCTTGGTCACCGCTGTAAACAAAGCAGCCTTGTGCTTATTAACACTTATTAGATGCATTATACAGAGGCAAAATGAAAAGCCATGTAAACTTTTCTGAAAACAGTCAGTTCTCTTCAAAGATACATTTATATAAACCCCTACCCCAAATTCAGTATTTAGGGTTTTCTTTAAATATTTTGTGCACTGTGACCAGTGCCTGCTACTGAGTTGTCTTTTGTGTCTTGCTTGGATGCCTTAAAATTGCTGTATTTTTTTTAATTTGCAAGGCTTAAACCTCATGCGAATAATCAACTTTGCTGATGATTGGGTATCATTAGCACATGCGGGTGAGAAACAGAAAGACTATGACACTGACAGCTCTGATAGATGACTTGAAAATGAAGTGCTTTTGATGATGAACTTTGAATGGAATAATCACTGACTCATTATTTAGAAATGACATCATTAAACACTCAGATAATGGACATTATAATGTATTTGATTGTACTTTAAATCTGCCAGAGAGAAGAATAATATGTTGAATAATGAATCTGTGCACAGTTTTATAATTCATCTGCATAGAAGAACATGAGCGTATTAAAAAGTAAAAAAATAAACAAAAAAAACATGATGGTAAAAATGCCTACAGCATTGCTTATTTCATGTGTTTGAAGGAAGCAGGATATGGGGGTGGGGATAGTATGCAAATGTGGTGATAGATTTCAAACTACAGTGCAAGTTTCAATTATTAATTTTCCAGATACTTTTATCTAAAGTGGTTTACAAATCAGAAACACAACACCAAAATCTGTTCATTCTAGGGAGAAAATGAGACGTACCATGATGCAACGTTCTGGAAGGTTCCTAATGAGCCTAATGATTTAGTAGATGTTTTATGTATTTATTTAAATATTAAGAAAAGTAGCAAGATGAATATTCATTTGGGATTTTTGGGTAACCTCTATGTTTTTATGCAGACATCTCCAGGGTACATTTTGAAGTGATAGGTAAGTCAGAGCTCTAGGGGACAGATGGGATTTTAGTGCTCTGTTTAACTGCACAATAGTGGCAAAGATTCACCTTCGCAATGCAAAGTATAAAGGCAGAGTCTCAACAGATCTGTGAAATCTCTCAGGGATATCACAACTGCTTTTTTGAGCAGGATTTCCATACTGTTAAGATCACCTACAGAGTTTTGTCAAGCTTGTTTTTTTTAACAACAATGCAAAACGTTCAAAATTTTTGTAAGTTCACTGAAAGTTTCAACAAGCCTTTGTTGAAAAAAAATAGCAAAACGGCAACTTTCCAACTCTTTTAAGATGTGCAAAAGGCTGCCCAAAAACTATTTGACACAATCCTATTTGTCAGGTTTACAACAACTTTGTCAACATGAGAAGTATAGCCAGTATAATTTGTCTGGGTAAACTAGTCACTTTCCAGGAAGAGCGCTTATTAGTAGTAGTACTGCCTGTGGTTTCTGAGATTATCCATTTAGGCATCTCTAACTGGTCAGGTATGTTTGGTCTAAATAATAATTATTCTGACTTAAGTCATTGTCTCATTGCTGGTCAACCTGGACCACAGTTCAGTGGGTGGGTGAAGAATTGTATTTACTCACAGTTTGTTGTGGTGGTTTTCCATGTGTATGGCATACCAAATCCTTTAAATCAACAGATTCAGAAACTAATTCTAGTGTTAAAATCTCAAAGTAATAAAAATAAATAAAAATTCTGCTATGGCAAAACAAACAGCAAAATAAAAAATGATTTCAGCGTGTTCTCTGTTGACATTGAAGAGTTTGGTGGACTGTCCTTGAAACATCTCCTTCACGCTCAGCCATAGGATGTGACAATTTTCTGAAACACCAAGGACCCTGTTGATGCCGAAAGAAGGGGTGTAAAACAATGAAAATGCTGGTGTTTTAGTAAATAGATGTAGTACAGGCTGAGATGTTTGGCATCTCCAACATGTCCATACTTAGATTTTATTTTTAAATAAAATAACTAGAATGTTGAAGGGCAAAATATAAATTAAGAAAAAAAAAGTTTAAAACCTATTTTAAATAATTTATTTTAAATCCTTCTTCAAAAGCATGGTTGCTAACTGCTAGAGTGACTCCAGCAGAAGATGTTGAATGTTATCTGTGAAGATGTCATTTTGACTTATAGCCTACTAAGCAGCTTTGCATTGATGCAGCATTCAAATTCTGAGTTGCATACCCAAAATAATCCATATCAGGCATGCAAATGAAGTAGGAACTTGTTTAGAAATGTATACTGTAACCTCAGACCCTGAAGGCCTGTTCATAATGTCATAATCAATCAGTGTATCACTATATTGAAACAAAACTTGGTGTGTGTTGTAACAACTATGATCAGAAGCTACCTGCACAGTTTTGGTTCAGTACCACCTAGTGCTCTGACCCTGGACCACAAAACCAGTCATAAGGGTAATTTTCTCGAAATTGAGATTTATTTAGATCCAGAAAGCTGAATAAACAAGCTTTTCCATTGATGTATGGTTTGTTAGGATAGAACAATATTTGACAAAGATTCAACTATTTGAAAATCTGGAATCTGAGGGTGCAAAAAATTTAAATACTGTGAAAATCACCTTTAAAATTGTTCAAATGAATTCTTAGCAATGTATATTACTAATAAAAAATAGGTTTTAATATATTTGCAGTATGAAGTGTATAAAATATCTTAATATCCTAATGATTTTTGTCATAAAAATAAAAATCGATAATTTAATTTTTTTGGCTTTTGCTAAAAATATACCCCAGTGACTTAAGACTGGCTTTGTGCTCAAGGGTCACAAATGGCTGTTTTTGATTATGACTTATGAACAGTTTGGCCAAAGATCACTAGACTGGATTCATCGCAGCGTATGGAGTGAATAATTCCAATTTTCCCATAACAGCCATATTGGTTGTCCGCCATTTTCGATTTTGTCTTAAAATACCAAATTTCATGAACACACTGGTGAATTATCATGAAACTTGGTATGCGCTTAAGTTTCTCAGAAAGTTTTGGGGCAGCGCCACCTTGTCAAAAATTATAGTGACATTTGCTAAATGCAAAATAAACTTTTGATTACTTTTTCGTACTATCTTTTTCAAACTCCTCCTAGAACGTTGGTACGATTTTTTCCAAATTATACTCAATTCTTCTTCAGACCATGCTGGCAAACAGTTGTGGACTTCGTGTTGACAGACGAAGCAGTTTTCATTAACCATATCAACGAATTTGATGATGTTATGACAAACTGCATCTGAGGCTGTATCTTTGCAAAGCTTTGACATTTTGACACTTAACTTTGTGTGTGCCATTGTCACTTCACACTGACCACACTTTCATTATTCTGAGGGACTTGAGTTTGTGAAATAATCGCAGAATTTTCATTTTATTGGGAAATATCCATTAGATTATTATTTATTGAACTACGGTTTGAACTGTATATGGGACTATATTGTGTTTTGTAGTGTTTTATACTTGGACCAATATGTAATGTGCTAAGTGTGTTTTTGTTCTTACATCAGAAACCTCAAAACTCAAGAATCAATATTATACACAATATCAAAAATGACAAAACACAAGAATATAATTTCAAACTATTTATTGTTATCATGTTTAACATAATATGAAGGCATGCATTTGGATTTTTTGCCATTTGTATGTAAATATGTCCAATCCATTCAATCTAAAAAACCTTTTAACGAAACGGCAGTTTTCCAACTCTTTTGAGATAGAGGTAAGGATAAGGATGCACAAAACCTGCCATGATCCCAAGGCACAAACAAATGGACCAGGACTAAAGAAACCTCTCCCAATCTATAAAATATTAAAGCAGTAGAGATATAGTTGAAGGACTGTACGTCAACACTGAAGATGCCAGCACCATCAGAATAATCCAAAAAGCCTTGAGTTTGTCCGGGTTCACTCCATTTTTCTTCTTGACGTCATCACTGGGTCCAGGACGCAGCAGAGCCTTCAGGACCATCAAGCAAGTAAATAGTTTTAAGCTGAAAAAAAAGATAAATTCTGGCAAAATTATTTGGTAAAGTGCAGGAGCATTTGTTGTTCCTAATATGCATGAACAGATGATCAGAATCCATCCGATCCATCCATCCTGTATTTCATGGGTTTGAACTTCAGGAAAGTCACAGGATGGAGAACCCCTAAGTATCGCTCCACACAGACGCAGCTCTGAAACAGAGGACGACCGACCATCAACACCAGTCCAAAAAAGACCATTCCAAGTTCACAATTAATGCAATTAAAGAAATGATGTGGAATGACAAAAATGTAGGAGCCGCAGAAGATGATCTCAGCCAGTGCCGTGTTGAAAATGAAGATTTCGGTCGACTGTCCTTGAATCATTTCCTCCACACTCAGCCACAGGATTTAACAGTTTGCTGGAAGAGCAAGAATGATACTGATGCTCAGAGAGATGACAATAAAATAGGATGACAGAAGGCTACACGTCTTGAAGTTCAACGAGAGCATCAATGGTAAGCATGTGGAAATATTTGTTGATTCCCACATGCCTTTTTTTTTGATCTTTGCAGTGTTTTAGTTCAGATGCCAAGTTGAGGTCTGCAATGACTGTGGTTTGCTTCGAATGCTGCTTATCTGGTTTATATGCATAGGCAGAGCATGTTTAAGCCTTCCCTAGGTCGCAGGGACTTGGTGCAAAAATGCCATTTAATTGGACAAAAATGTCCCTGCACAAACAAATATTATCTATTACGTCTGTTGCTAACAAAGTGAATATGAATAGACAGTGCACCATGTTAGGAGGTTTTACAATGTTGCACATTTAAACGATCACATGCAATTCTGTTGAGTTTAGGAATGCCATTGCAAAACAGAAGCGTTCGGATGAGTCCTCGCTGAAACTTATCAGTTCTGTTGAGTGCGTGCGCATTCGCTGAATGAAAATAAAACTGTAGAAATTACATAGTCTGATGCAAAAACATGACATGCCATATTTCGCGTCATTAAATCATAGTACTAAAATTATGTGTTGTCTGCAGTATTTCAGATGTGTTATTCCCAGTTGCCATCAGACCTTTTGTGATGTAAGAGACAGATAGAGAAATAGTTAATAGTTTCCAACTACAACCGTCGAGGCCATAATCAAACAGCGTAAACTGGTATTTATGATTATTTCGCAGAAGGACACACATACTGAATCGTGACTCTGCTGATTAATTTGTCATCACATCACTTTAAACCCAAAAGAGCACACATTTAGAAAGATAATAAAAAATTCCCATATGTTCATGCCTCATTTCGTTACAATCTGAAGAGTATTGAGAGCTCTCTCCCATCTCACTGCCATAGTGGGGAAGAAATGTAATCAAAATTATTAAACAAATATTAAAAATAGCCATTTAATAAGTTTCTGAATTTATAACACTTGCCCATGTTATAGGAGTTAGTCTATTACACAAACAAGAGTCCTGTTTTCCTCAATATCTGCACAATCACGAATGTACAATAAACAAGGTACAGATGAACTTTTGGACACAAAATTCTGCTTTACACTGTCAAAAGAAAACACAACAAACAGCAGAAGCGATGTGTCTTCTAGCAACAGTTTTGTTCCTCAGCATTAGTAATTGATTCAGTCGGGCTCAAAGCATATTTTAATTTAGGTATATTTTGTGTTACTCCGTGATGATGTTATAGTTGAGTGTAATTAGGACCCCTAAAGCCATGCCTTGGTTACATACAATACATGCAATTTGAGTTGAATTCAGAATTTAATTGTTGGCTTCTTTTCTGTTTATAAGTGTTCATTTGAATTGGATGCTTAACTAGAATTAGAATCAAAGTGACAGGAAGCAGTTGCATTAAAAAAATTAAAACAAAACAGCAGATGAAATGTATTGGTTTAACACCAGTTTTGTGAGAAAGTATTCATTTTGACTGATAATGCCAATGAATATGTAAAATGCATGATTAGACATATTCAACTGTTTAAACCGTCAAAACAATTTAATCATAACCATCATGGATTATCTTTCTACTTCATTTAACTCAAAACCATATTATAATTCTTCATCCTGTTTGTCAAATTCCGAAATTGAATGTGAAAGCTGAGAGGTGCGTAATAACCCTTTCAAAGCTTGGTGAATTTACACAGTGTTTCAGAAGGCTGTGTTATTTGACACCTGTGAGCACCTGTGTGTGTTAAAACAGATCTGTGTGTAGATACTGTGTGACATCCATCCATCAGTCATGTGTATTCATCATGCTAGCCTGTTGTTTCTGTCACATCAGATGTTTTGATAAATGACCATCTGAAGTGTATTATTGAGTGTGAGCGAAATGAGATTTTCCATGATGGAAATAATGTGTGCTAGTCAACATGCTGTCTGCTTAGGACCAGTGTATCACCATATATGAAATTAAAAAATGAAACACTGAACATTTAT